>NC_057810.1:644838458-644847451 GCF_018294505.1 Triticum aestivum
GGCCATCTCTGGCGCCGCGCCGCCGCCCGAGACCTCCGCGGCCGCGCCCGGTCGCCTCGGAGGCCGCCGCCGCCGCCAACGCCATCTCCGGCGCCCTCTCGCCGGAGGACGCCAGATCCGGCCGGCCCTGCTCCTCTCCGGCTGTCCTCCTCCCCTCTGGCTCCAACTCCGGCCGGCGAACCTCGAACCGCGCGCCCCGGATCAGATCTGCCCAGGGTTGACTTTTCTTCTCCCCGATTTTCGTCTGTCATAACCTGTCATAATTTTTGTCGCATGTTCATCACCCCACAACTTTGCACCCGTGGCTCCGTTTTGGGCGTGTAGCATACCGAATTGTTCCTCTCGAAGATTACATCATTTCATATCATTGCATCATTTACATTTGAGCTCATCTTGATGCCCGAAATGCTGTTGGAAGAGTGCTTCATAATGTTAGTTTCAGATTCTTATCAGAACATGCACTTTTGTCATTTTTGCCATGATTGATGTGTGCATCCTATGTACTTGATCCCTACATGTGTTTTGAACTATGCTATGTCTTCTTTACAGAGGTGCTTACCATGTATTTTTGTGATCAATGTGGTGACTAGCACAAACATGCAAACTAGGCTTCGTGATATTGCTGATTTTAGTTCCTGTTCTGCTATTATTTTGATGCCATGTAAACATGATGCTACAGAGAGATCCATGCATATTTTGAGATACTTCATTAAAGGTGCTTTGAACATATGGTTATGCTCTATTCATCCATGGTCCTGGTTGCAATTATGGAGTAGTCTAGCATGTCATTTTTGAGCTCTACTTTTGCTTCAAAATGTTTCCTGGCAGATTGTTTACATGTTATTCAATTTGGCCAAGGTTGTTGTAGTTGATCCGGGTATGCTATGATGTTGGTCTTGCCATTTATAGCTTCTATGCCATGTCTTCTTGATGGATGTATGCTTAGTTTATGAGCTCTGTAGTGAGTGCATCGAGCTCACGAAGGTGCCTTCGTAATTATGTCAATGCCATGCTTTGTTTGCTGAATCTGTTAACGAAACTTGCTATGTTTATATGGGTGCCATCATATTCTCTGTTCCTTTTTGGCTTATGGTCTGTAAGGGACTTTTGATCTATGCTTTGAGTAGATTCATGCCATATCTTGTTTTGCTATTATAAGTTCCTGTAGCTTGTTGATAACTTGCTATGAACATTGCTTCGTGATGCTGTTTATGCCATGTCCAACCTGATATTTTTTTTGCACTTTCACCATGCTTGTTTGAACCTGTTATGATGTGATTTAACCGTAGATCAGTGTTCCTATTTTGTTAAGCATCTCCTGTAGATCACTGCCATATGCTTTGTTTTTATGTTAGGGTGCTGTAGCATAGTTTCTTGTTGCATGCTAAGTAGCATCGTGCTGTTAATCGCAGCTTTGTGCCATTGTTTTGCTTGCCATTTGCAAACCGTGCATCCGTTCCCGGTGATCCTTATATCGATTTCAACCGAAATCATCTCATCTTTCCAGCGGCATACTTGGTTTGCCAAGTTGATGCCTTATTCATCCTTTTTCCTCCCGAAGCACGCATACGCATTGCATATCACATCTCGCATATCATGACATGTATTGCATCATGTTGCTTGCGCATTGCACCATGATTTATTGTGGTTCCTTTGCTTGTGTTCTTGCTTTGGGTAGAGCCGGGAGACGAGTACGTGCACGAGGAACCTGTTGAGTACGCTAACGAGGATCAAGCCTTCGACAACTCTGAGAACCTTGCAGGCAAGATGGCCATACCTTCGATATCACTTCTATCTTTGCTTGCTAGTACTCGCTCTATCGCTATGTTAGCTCTACCTTCCTCTGTTTACCATGCCTCCCTATTGCCATGTCAAACCTCTAACCATCCTGTCCTATCAACCGTTGTTTGGCTATGTCACCGCTTTTGCTCAGCCCCTCTTATAGCATTGTTAGTTGCAGGTGAAGATGAAGTTTGTTCCTGGTCGGAACATGGGTATTTTGGGATATCACAATATCTCCTGTTTAAATTAATGCACCTTATATACTTGGTAAAGGGTGTATGGCTCGGCCTTATGCCTGGTGACTTGTTCCACTCTTGCCGCCCTAGTTTCCGTCATACCGGTGTTATGTTCCTTGATTTTGCGTTCCTTACACGGTTGGGTGATTTATGGGACCCCCTTGACAGTTCGCTTTTAATAAAACTCCTCCAGCAAGGCCCAACCTTGGTTTTACCATTTGCCACCTAAGCCCTTTTCCCTTGGGTTTTCGCGAGCCCAAGGGTCATCTTTATTTACCCCCCCGGGCCAGTGCTCCTTCGAGTGTTGGTCCAACCTGTCAACCGCCGGTGGCCACCAGGGGCAACTCTGGGCTGGCCTATCGGAAGTTTGGACAATCCGGTGTGCCCTGAGAACGAGTTATGCGCAGCTCCTATCGGGATTTTCTACGCATCGGGTGGCTTTGCTGGTCGTGTTTTACCATTGTCGAAATGTTTTGCGAACCGGGATTCCGAGGCTAATCAGGTCTTCGCGGGAGAAGGTATATCCTTCGTTGACCGTGAGAGCTTGTGATGGGCTAAGTTGGGACACCCCTGCTGGGTATATAATCTTTCGAAAGCCGTGCCTGCGGTTATGAGGCAGATAGGAATTTGTTAATGTCCGGTTGTAGATAACTTGACACTTGACCTCTTTAAAATGCATCAACCGCGTGTGTAGCCGTGATGGTCTCTTCTCAGCGGAGTCCGGGAAGTGAACACGGTTTGTGTTATGCTTAACGTAAGTAGTTTTAGGATCACTTCTTGATCACTTCTAGCTTCTCGACCGACGCGTTGCTTCTCTTCTCGCTCTCACTTGCGTATGTTAGCCACCATATATGCTTAGTGCTTGCCGCAGCTCCACCATATTACCCTTTTTCCTACCTATAAGCTTAAATAGTCTTGATCTCGCGGGTGTGAGATTGCTGAGTCCCCATGGCTCACAGATTCTACCAAAACAGATGCAGGTGCCGATGATACCAGCGCAGATGGCGCAACTGAGCTGAAGTGGGAGCTTGATGAGGCCCTTGGTCGTTACTATGTATCGTTTCCAGATGATCAGTAGTGGAGCCCAGTCGGGGCGATCGGGGATCTAGCATTTGGGGTTGTCTTCTTTTCATTTGAACTTGACCGTAGACGGTCTATGAGTGTATTTTGAATGATGTATGATCTTAATTTATGTATTGTGTGAAGTGGCAATTGTAAGACAACTCTCTTTATCCCATTCTTGTTCATTACTTGGGATTGTGTGAAGATGACCCTTCTTGCGACAAAACCACTATGCGGTTATGCCTCTAAGTCGTGCTTCGACACGTGGGAGATATAGCCGCATCGTGGGTGTTACAAGTTGGTAATCAGAGCCATCCCCGACTTAGGAGCCCCCTGCTTGATTGTTTGCTGGTGATGTTGAGTCTAGAACAAAAATGTTTTGAGTCTTAGGATTATATATATCGGAGAGTAGTATTCTTTTTACTCCTCAGTCCCTTCGTCGCTCTGGTGAGGTCTCCTGACATAGATGTTTTGACTTTCCTCTCCTCAAATTTCACTAATTTTTTTAGGATCACGCGGGTATCTTGGAATTGTTCCGATGGTTTTGTGACGAGAACATTGTTCTTGGTGCCTCCTGTCTATTTTTGTGGCTTTGACCCGGGGAGTTGAGCTCTGAGGTGTTGTCGTCACAATTTTATCGTTGCAATTCTGGAATACCTGAGTCTTGCCGACATCGAAAATCTCTTTTATGCAGTTGTTGGTGAGATAACCTCGATGCCACCCAGTACTGGGGCGGGAGTTCGGGAGTATTGCCATAACTCGTATAACGGATGCTTTTCGAAGGTTGAGGTACACGATTTCCGAAGGTTTCTTGGTTATGTGTTGACGGATGGATACAGCTGGATGTAGGGATTGTTAGTTTGGGTGAGATATATTGCTTCCCCTGTATCCCCAACACCTGATTGCATAACCAGAAAGTTTCGGGAGTTTATAGGTGGGATTCAAGTAGCTCTAGCATTTCTTCCCGCAGATATTTGGTTCGCGATTGGGTAATCCTTACCACTTATTTGTTCCAGTTGTACCTTTTTTATATCATTCATCAATCTCTTATCAAGTGGCTTCTCACCTTAATGGATGTGTGATGTTTGCTTTCGAATTCATTCGTTCATCCTTGTTCGAATGTTTATTGTGAAGACTATATGTTGCAATTTCTATCCGTTGATTCAACTTGTTTATCTGTCTATCAAGATGCTAACGGATGTCACCCTCTTCAGGATGGCTCCGCCAACGCGTCACAATCCGAAATGCAATGATGGGAGTCAGGCGAACCCTCCACCTCCACCTCCGCCTCCGAAGGGATGGCAAGCTTTGATGGCAGCCTCAAATGCCCATGCCCAGATGATGATCCAGCTCATGCAAGAGCGCAACCAAGGCCAAGGCAACCAAGGGAATCAAGGTCAAGGGCAGTTCAATCATCAGCCTCTATTTCCTACCCTCAACCAATTCCTTGCAAATCAGCCGAAGTCTTTTAGCTACTGTGTCGAGACCACAGACGCCGATGATTGGCTCGTGGATATCAACAAGCATTTTGAATGCAGCAATGTCAGGCCTGAGGACTATGTCAAGTTCGCTTCTTTTCAGCTCAAGGATCAGGCAGGTGATTGGTTCCAGCAATACAAGGATTCTAGAGGTGGTCGAGTGATTACTTGGACTAATTTCTGTCGGGACTTTAAAGCTCACCACATTCCTACCAGTGTTGTTGAGAGCAAGCGTGAGGAGTTCCGCAATCTCAAGCAAGGCAACATGTCAGTGTACGAATACAACAAGCAGTTTCAGAAACTTGCTCGATTCGCTAAGCAAGATGTTCCTGATGAGAAGAGTATGATCTATCAATTCAGAGGTGGCCTTAGAGAGGATCTGCAGTTAGCTCTCGTTCTTGTTGAGCCTACTCAGTTTGATCAATTCTACAATATGGCACTCAAGCAAGAAGGTGCTCAGCTCAAGTGTGAGGCTTCTAAGAAGAGAATCAGGGATGCAGTGCAATCTTCTTCTTCCTCACAAGTGGCAGCTAAGCAACAGAAGTTTTATCTTCCTCCTCCTCCGTTTCGTCAGCCTTACCAGCAGAAGAACTCAGGTGGTCGTGGATCTTCCCACCCACCCAACCCAGGCTATCAGAACAAGTCTCAGTCTCAAGCTTCAAGGCCAAATGCTCCTTATCATCGTCCACTCTCAGAAGTGACTTGCAACAAGTGCCAGCAGAAAGGTCACTACGTGAACAAATGCTTCAATCAAAGGCGCCTTCCTCCTCCTCCTCCTGTGAGATCTTCAAGCAATGCAGTGGTCAAGAATAATTCCAAGTTTGCAAAGGTCAACATGTTGAATGCAGCTCAGGCAGAGGATTCTTCAGATGTGATCATCGGTAATCTTCCAGTTAATGATATTCCTGCAAAAGTCTTATTTGATACTGGTGCATCACATAGTTTCATCTCAAGACCTTTTCCATCTAAGCATGAGATGGTTTTTCAAGATTTACCTAGACCGTTATTAGTTGTCTCTCCGGGTAAATTCATGAACGCTAGCTCCATGGTTCTGGATGTTTCCATCAAGATGGGCGACTATAAATTTCTGTCTTCTCCAGTTGTTCTTGGCGATTCTGATATTGATCTAATTCTCGGGATGGATTGGCTTTCTAAGCACAAGGCTCAGCTTGATTGTGCTGCCATGCAGATTAAATTGACACACCCTTCTGAGGATGTTATCATCTATGCTGCTCGTGATGAAACCATTCGGTTGTTTTCTCTCAATGAGAAGGGCGAACCGGATGCTATTTCTCAAATTCCAGTCGTTTGTGAGTACCAAGATGTCTTTCCAGAAGAGCTTCCGGGTATGCCTCCTCATCGGCCAGTCGAGTTCGTTATTGATCTTGAGCCTGGAACAGAACCCGTTTGCAAGCGTCCTTACAAGCTTGGACCCAAAGAGCTGAAGGAATTGAAGAAGCAGCTCGATGAACAAGAGCGTCTGGGTTTCATCAGACCGAGTTCATCTCCATGGGGTTGTGGAGTTCTTTTTGTCCAGAAGAAGGATGGCACGTACCGACTTTGCGTAGATTACCGTCCATTGAACAAGAAGACAATCAAGAAAAAGTATCCACTTCCCAACATCAATGAGCTTTTCGAGCAACTCAAAGGTGCTAAAGTATTCTCCAAGCTTGACCTTCGTATGGGTTATCATCAGATTCGCATTCGTGAAGAAGATATTCCCAAGACAACATTCAAAACAAGCTATGGTTCTTATGAATATACTGTCATGTCTTTCGGCCTTGCCAATGCTCCTCCAACGTTCTCTCGCATGATGAACTTTATCTTCAACCCCTACACCAATGAATTCGTTCTGGTGTATCTCGATGATATCTTGGTCTTCTCCAAGAATAAGTAGGATCATGCCAAACATTTGCGATTGGTGCTCAACAAGCTCAGAGAGCATCAATTCTATGTGAAGTTTTCCAAATGTGAGTTCTGGCTTGATGAAGTTCTTTACCTTGGTCATATCATCTCTGCCAAGGGCATTGCTGTTAATCCTGCGAAGGTTTCTGCAGTTCTGAATTGGGAACCTCCTCAGAATGTCAAGCAGCTCCGCAGTTTTCTTGGTCTTGCAAGCTATTGCCGAAGATTCGTTGAGAACTTCTGTAAGATTGCAAAGCCTCTTTCCAACCTCCTCCAGAAGCATGTCAAGTATGTCTGGACGCCTGAGTGTGACGTCGCTTTCAACACCCTCAAAGAGAAGCTAGTCACATCTCCTGTTTTGACTCCTCCTGATGAATCCAAGCCATTCGAAGTATTCTGTGATGCTTCCCTTCAAGGTCTCGGTGCTGTGTTGATGCAAGAGAAAAAAGGTGTGGCCTATACCTCTCGTCAGTTGAAGCCCAACGAAAAGAACTACCCCACTCACGATCTTGAGTTGGCGGCAGTTGTCCATGCATTGATAACATGGAGACATCTCTTATTGGGAAGGCAAGTGGACATTTTCACCGATCACAAGAGCCTCAAGTATATCTTCACTCAACCCAACCTTAACCTCAGGCAAACTCGATGGGTAGAAATGATTCAAGAGTACAATCCGAGTATCAAATATACTCCTGGCAAGGCGAATGTGATTGCAGATGCTCTGAGCAGAAAGTCTTATTGCAACAGTCTAATTCTCAAGCCGTTTCAACCGGATCTTTGTGAGGCTTTCCGCAAGCTGAATCTTCAAGTTGTTCCTCAAGGCTTTCTTGCCAACCTCATAGTCTCTCCTACTTTGGAAGATCAAATTCATGAGGCACAACTCCTGGATACCATGGTGAAGAAGGTGAAACGTGGTATTGACAAGGGCATTCCCAAATACAAGTGTTATCGCTTGGATGACAAAGATATTCTTTTCTTCGAGAATCGAATTGTGTTCCAAAAGGTGATCTGAGAAAAGTCATCATGAATGAGGCACACAATTCCCTCCTACCAATTCATCCTGGAAGTACAAAGATGTACCATGACCTCAAGCAGTCATATTGGTGGACTCGAATGAAGCGAGAAATTGCTCAATTCGTGAATGAATGTGATGTCTGCAGAAGAGTGAAAGCAGAACACCAACGACCAGCTGGTCTCCTCCAACCTCTTGCTATTCCGGAATGGAAGTTTGGCATATCGAGATGGACTTCGTGACTGGTTTTCCTAAGTCCAAGCATGGAAATGATGCTATCTTCGTTGTCATTGACAAGCTTACCAAAGTGGCTCATTTTCTTCCTATCAGAGAATCTATCACAGCAGCTCAGCTGGCAGAGCTATACACCTCCAGAATTGTCTCCTTGCATGGCATTCCACAATTGATATCTTCAGATCGTGGAAGCATCTTCACTTCTAAGTTTTGGGAATCCTTTCAGACAACCATGGGCACCAACATTCGTTTCAGCACAGATTTCCATCCTCAAACAAGTGGCCAAGTCGAGCGAGTCAATCAAATCCTTGAAGATATGCTCAGGGCTTGTGTCATCTCTTTCGGTATGAAGTGGGAAGATTGTCTTCCATATGCCGAGTTCTCCTACAACAACAGCTTCCAAGCGAGTTCGGGCAAGGCCCCATTCGAAATTCTCTATGGCAGAAAGTGTCGTACTCCTCTCAATTGGTCTGAGACAGGTGAACGCCAACTTCTTGGCAACGACTTGATCACAGAAGCCGAAGAAATGTGCAAAGTCATTCGTGAGAATCTCAAAGCCGTGCAATGGCGACAAAAGAGCTATTATGATAGCAAGCACCGTGACTTGGCTTTTGAAATCGAAGACCATGTCTACCTCTGCGTCTCTCCAATGAAAGGTACTCGTCACTTCGGTATCAAAGGGAAGCTTGCCCCTAGATACGTGGGTCCTTTCAAGATCATTGGCAAAAGAGGCGACCTCGCCTATCAACTTGAGCTTCCATCCAACTTTGCAAACGTGCATGATGTGTTTCACGTGTCACAGCTTCGCAAGTGCTTCAAGACTCCTGAGCGCACTATCAACTTCGAAGAAATCGACCTCCAAGAAGATCTCTCTTATCATGAGCACCCAGTTGCTATTCTTGAAGAAACCGAGCGCAAGACTCGCAACAAGTCAATCAAATTCCTGAAAGTGAAGTGGTCACACCATTCCGACCGAGAAGCCACCTGGGAGCGCGAGGATCACCTCCATTCCGAATATCCGGAGTTCTTTCAGTCCTAGATCTCGGGACGAGATCCTCTTGTAGTGGTGGAGTGTTGTAACACCCCGGATGTAACTTTCCATCTTTGTAACTCCAACTCTTGCCATTTTCGGTTATGTGATATGATATTCCCTCCGTGGTTGGGTTTTGGTTTTTGTTTTGCATCTTATTTTGTCATGCATCTCATATCATGTCATCATGTGCATTTCATTTTGCATACGTGTTCGTCTCATGCATCCGAGTATTTTCCCCGTTGTCTGTTTCG
>NC_057810.1:644848352-644863411 GCF_018294505.1 Triticum aestivum
AGACCTCCGCGGCCGCGCCCGGTCGCCTCGGAGGCCGCCGCCGCCGCCAACGCCATCTCCGGCGCCCTCTCGCCGGAGGACGCCAGATCCGGCCGGCCCTGCTCCTCTCCGGCCGTCCTCCTCCCCTCTGGCTCCAACTCCGGCCGGCGAACCTCGAACCACGTGCCCCGGATCAGATCTGCCCAGGGTTGACTTTTCTTCTCCCCGATTTTCGTTTGTCATAACCTGTCATAATTTTTGTTGCATGTTCATCACCCCACAACTTTGCACCCGTGGCTCTGTTTTGGGTGTGTAGCATACCGAATTGTTCGTCTCGAAGAGTACATCATTTCATATCATTGCATCATTTACATTTGAGCTCATCTTGATGCCCGAAATGCTGTTGGAAGAGTGCTTCATAATGTTAGTTTCAGATTCTTATCAGAACATGCACTTTTGTCATTTTTGCCATGATTGATGTGTGCATCCTATGTACTTGATCCCTACATGTGTTTTGAACTATGCTATGTCTTCTTTACAGAGGTGCTTACCATGTATTTTTGTGATCAATGTGGTGACTAGCACAAGCATGCAAACTAGGCTTCGTGATATTGCTGATTTTAGTTCCTGTTCTGCTATTATTTTGATGCCATGTAAACATGATGCTACAGAGAGATCCATGCATATTTTGAGATACTTCATGAAAGGTGCTTTGAACATATGGTTATGATCTATCCATCCATGGTCCTGGTTGCAATTATGGAGTAGTCTAGCATGTCATTTTTGAGCTCTACTTTTGCTTCAAAATGTTTCCTGGCAGATTGTTTACATGTTATTCAATTTGGCCAAGGTTGTTGTAGTTGATCCGGGTATGCTATGATGTTGGTCTTGCCATTTATTGCTTCTATGCCATGTCTTCTTGATGGATGTATGCTTAGTTTATGAGCTCTGTAGTGAGTGCATCGAGCTCACGAAGGTGCCTTCGTAATTATGTCAATGCCATGCTTTGTTTGCTGAATCTGTTAATGAAACTTGCTATGTTTATATGGGTGCCATCATATTCTCTGTTCCTTTTTGGCTTATGGTCAGTAAGGGACTTTTGATCTATGCTTTGAGTAGATTCATGCCATATCTTGTTTTGCTATTATAAGTTCCTGTAGCTTGTTGATAACTTGCTATGAACATTGCTTCGTGATGCTGTTTATGCCATGTCCAACCTGATATTTTTTTTGCACTTTCACCATGCTTGTTTGAACCTGTTATGATGTGATTTAACCGTAGCTCAGTGTTCCTATTTTGTTAAGCATCTCCTGTAGATCACTGCCATATGCTTTGTTTTTATGTTGGGGTGCTGTAGCATAGTTTCTTGTTGCATGCTAAGTAGCATCGTGCTGTTAATCGCAGCTTTGTGCCATTGTTTTGCTTGCCATTTGCAAACCGTGCATCCGTTCCCAGTGATCCTTATATCGATTTCAACCGAAATCATCTCATCTTTCCAGCGGCATACTTGGTTTGCCAAGTTGATGCCTTATTCATCCTTTTTCCTCCCGAAGCACGCATACGCATTGCATATCACATCTCGCATATCATGACATGTATTGCATCATGTTGCTTGCGCATTGCACCATGATTTATTGTGGTTCCTTTGCTTGTGTTCTTGCTTTGGGTAGAGCCGGGAGACGAGTACGTGCACGAGGAACCTGTTGAGTACGCTAACGAGGATCAAGCCTTCGACAACTCTGAGAACCTTGCAGGCAAGATGGCCATACCTTCGATATCACTTCTATCTTTGCTTGCTAGTACTCGCTCTATCGCTATGTTAGCTCTACCTTCCTCTGTTTACCATGCCTCCCTATTGCCATGTCAAACCTCTAACCATCCTGTCCTATCAACCGTTGTTTGGCTATGTCACCGCTTTTGCTCAGCCCCTCTTATAGCATTGTTAGTTGCAGGTGAAGATGAAGTTTGTTCCTGGTCGGAACATGGGTATTTTGGGATATCACAATATCTCCTGTTTAAATTAATGCACCTTATATACTTGGTAAAGGGTGTATGGCTCGGCCTTATGCCTGGTGACTTGTTCCACTCTTGCCGCCCTAGTTTCCGTCATACCGGTGTTATGTTCCTTGATTTTGCGTTCCTTACACGGTTGGGTGATTTATGGGACCCCCTTGATAGTTCGCTTTTAATAAAACTCCTCCAGCAAGGCCCAACCTTGGTTTTACCATTTGCCACCTAAGCCCTTTTCCCTTTGGTTTTCGCGAGCCCAAGGGTCACCTTTATTTACCCCCCCCCCCGGGCCAGTGCTCCTTCGAGTGTTGGTCCAACCTGTCAACCGCCGGTGGCCACCAGGGGCAACTCTAGGCTGGCCTATCGGAAGTTTGGACAATCCGGTGTGCCCTGAGAACGAGTTATGCGCAGCTCCTATCGGGATTTTCTGCGCATCGGGTGGCTTTGCTGGTCGTGTTTTACCATTGTCGAAATGTTTTGCGAACCGGGATTCCGAGGCTAATCAGGTCTTCGCGGGAGAAGGTATATCCTTCGTTGACCGTGAGAGCTTGTGATGGGCTAAGTTGGGACACCCCTGCTGAGTATATAATCTTTCGAAAGCCGTGCCTGCGGTTATGAGGCAGATAGGAATTTGTTAATGTCCGGTTGTAGATAACTTGACACTTGACCTCTTTAAAATGCATCAACCGCGTGTGTAGCCGTGATGGTCTCTTCTCAGCGGAGTCCGGGAAGTGAACACGGTTTGTGTTATGCTTGACGTAAGTAGTTTCAGGATCACTTCTTGATCACTTCTAGCTTCTCGACCGACGCGTTGCTTCTCTTCTCGCTCTCACTTGCGTATGTTAGCCACCATATATGCTTAGTGCTTGCCGCAGCTCCACCATATTACCCTTTTTCCTACCTATAAGCTTAAATAGTCTTGATCTCGCGGGTGTGAGATTGCTGAGTCCCCATGGCTCACAGATTCTACCAAAACAGATGCAGGTGCCGATGATACCAGCGCAGATGGCGCAACTGAGCTGAAGTGGGAGCTTGATGAGGCCCTTGGTCGTTACTATGTATCGTTTCCAGATGATCAGTAGTGGAGCCCAGTCGGGGCGATCGGGGATCTAGCATTTGGGGTTGTCTTCTTTTCATTTGAACTTGACCGTAGCCGGTCTATGAGTGTATTTTGAATGATGTATGATCTTAATTTATGTATTGTGTGAAGTGGCAATTGTAAGACAACTCTCTTTATCCCATTCTTGTTCATTACTTGGGATTGTGTGAAGATGACCCTTCTTGCGACAAAACCACTATGCGGTTATGCCTCTAAGTCGTGCTTCGACACGTGGGAGATATAGCCGCATCGTGGGTGTTACAAGTTGGTAATCAGAGCCATCCCCGACTTAGGAGCCCCCTGCTTGATTGTTTGCTGGTGATGTTGAGTCTAGAACAAAAATGTTTTGAGTCTTAGGATTATATATATCGGAGAGTAGTATTCTTTTTACTCCTCAGTCCCTTCGTCGCTCTGGTGAGGTCTCCTGACATAGATGTTTTGACTTTCCTCTCCTCAAATTTCACTAAATTTTTTTAGGATCACGCGGGTATCTTGGAATCGTTCCGATGGTTTTGTGACGAGAACATTGTTCTTGGTGCCTCCTGTCTATTTTTGTGGCTTTGACCCGGGGAGTTGAGCTCTGAGGTGTTGTCGTCACAATTTTATCGTTGCAATTCTGGAATACCTGAGTCTTGCCGACATCGAAAATCTCTTTTATGCAGTTGTTGGTGAGATAACCTCGATGCCACCCAGTACTGGGGCGGGAGTTCGGGAGTATTGCCATAACTCGTATAACGGATGCTTTTCGAAGGTTGAGGTACACGATTTCCGAAGGTTTCTTGGTTATGTGTTGACGGATGGATACAACTGGATGTAGGGATTGTTAGTTTGGGTGAGATATATTGCTTCCCCTGTATCCCCAACACCTGATTGCATAACCAGAAAGTTTCGGGAGTTTATAGGTGGGATTCAAGTAGCTCTAGCATTTCTTCCCGCAGATATTTGGTTCGCGATTGGGTAATCCTTACCACTTATTTGTTCCAGTTGTACCTTTTTTATATCATTCATCAATCTCTTATCAAGTGGCTTCTCACCTTAATGGATGTGTGATGTTTGCTTTCGAATTCATTCGTTCATCCTTGTTCGAATGTTTATTGTGAAGACTATATGTTGCAATTTCTATCCGTTGATTCAACTTGTTTATCTGCCTATCAATATGCTAATGGATGTCACCCTCTTCAGGATGGCTCCGCCAACGCGTCAAAATCCGGAATGCAATGATGGGAGTCAGGCGAACCCTCCACCTCCACCTCCGCCTCCGAAGGGATGGCAAGCTTTGATGGTAGCCTCAAATGCCCATGCCCAGATGATGATCCAGCTCATGCAAGAGCGCAACCAAGGCCAAGGCAACCAAGGGAATCAAGGTCAAGGGCAGTTCAATCATCAGCCTCTATTTCCTACCCTCAACCAATTCCTTGCAAATCAGCCGAAGTCTTTTAGCTACTGTGTCGAGACCACATACGCCGATGATTGGCTCGTGGATATCAACAAGCATTTTGAATGCAGCAATGTCAGGCCTGAGGACTATGTCAAGTTCGCTTCTTTTCAGCTCAAGGATCAGGCAGCTGATTGGTTCCAGCAATACAAGGATTCTAGAGGTGGTCGAGTGATTACTTGGACTGATTTCTGTCGGGACTTTAAAGCTCACCACATTCCTGCCAGTGTTGTTGAGAGCAAGCGTGAGGAGTTCCGCAATCTCAAGCAAGGCAACATGTCAGTGTACGAATACAACAAGCAGTTTCAGAAACTTGCTCGATTCGCTAAGCAAGATGTTCCTGATGAGAAGAGTATGATCTATCAATTCAGAGGTGGCCTTAGAGAGGATCTGCAGTTAGCTCTCGTTCTTGTTGAGCCTACTCAGTTTGATCAATTCTACAATATGGCACTCAAGCAAGAAGGTGCTCAGCTCAAGTGTGAGGCTTCTAAGAAGAGAATCAGGGATGCAGTGCAATCTTCTTCTTCCTCACAAGTGGCAGCTAAGCAGCAGAAGTTTTATCTTCCTCCTCCTCCGTTTCGTCAGCCTTACCAGCAGAAGAACTCAGGTGGTCGTCGATCTTCCCACCCACCCAACCCAGGCTATCAGAACAAGTCTCAGTCTCAAGCTTCAAGGCCAAATGCTCCTTATCATCGTCCACTCTCAGAAGTGACTTGCAACAAGTGCCAGCAGAAAGGTCACTACGCGAACAAGTGCTTCAATCAAAGGCGCCTTCCTCCTCCTCCTCCTGTGAGATCTTCAAGCAATGCAGTGGTCAAGCATAATTCCAAGTTTGCAAAGGTCAACATGTTGAATGCAGCTCAGGCAGAGGATTCTTCAGATGTGATCATCGGTAATCTTCCAGTTAATGATATTCCTGCAAAAGTCTTATTTGATACTGGTGCATCGCATAGTTTCATCTCAAGACCTTTTTCATCTAAGCATGAGATGGTTTTTCAAGATTTGCCTAGACTGTTATCAGTTGTCTCTCCGGGTAAATTCATGAACGCTAGCTCCATGGTTCTGGATGTTTCCATCAAGATGGGCGACTATAAATTTCTGTCTTCTCCAGTTGTTCTTGGCGATTCTGATATTGATCTAATTCTCGGGATGGATTGGCTTTCTAAGCACAAGGCTCAGCTTGATTGTGCTGCCATGCAGATTAAATTGACACACCCTTCTGAGGATGTTATCATCTAAGCACAAGGCTGCAGGGTATATAATCTTTCGAAAGCCGTGCCCATGGTTATGAGGCAGATGGGAATTTGTTAATGTCCGGTTGTAGATAACTTGACACTTGACCTCTTTAAATTGCATCAACCGCGTGTGTAGCCGTGATGGTCTCTTCTCGGCGGAGTCCGGGAAGTGAACACGGTTTGTGTTATGCTTGACGTAAGTAGTTTCAGGATCACTTCTTGATCGCTTCTAGCTTCTCGACCGACGCGTTGCTTCTCTTCTCGCTCTCACTTGCGTATGTTAGCCACCATATATGCTTAGTGCTTGCCGCAGCTCCACCATATTACCCTTTTTCCTACCTATAAGCTTAAATAGTCTTGATCTCGCGGGTGTGAGATTGCTGAGTCCCCGTGGCTCACAGATTCTACCAAAACAGATGCAGGTGCCGATGATACCAGCGCAGATGGCGCAACTGAGCTGAAGTGGGAGCTTGATGAGGCCCTTGGTCGTTACTATGTATCATTTCCAGATGATCAGTAGTGGAGCCCAGTCGGGGCGATCGGGGATCTAGCATTTGGGGTTGTCTTCTTTTCATTTGAACTTGACCGTAGCCGGTCTATGGGTGTATTTTGAATGATGAATGATCTTAATTTATGTATTGTGTGAAGTGGCGATTGTAAGCCAACTCTCTTTATCCCATTCTTGTTCATTACTTGGGATTGTGTGAAGATGACCCTTCTTGCGACAAAACCACTATGCGGTTATGCCTCTAAGTCGTGCTTCGACACGTGGGAGATATAGCCGCATCGTGGGTGTTACAGTCTGGGCCACGAAACTGGCCTGCACCCTCGCGGCCTTGTCCGCCTCCTCCTGCGCCGCCTTGGCGGCGACCGCCTTCTGCCACTCCGCCTCTTGCTCCTCCCGTGCCTCCTGCATGTTCCTCTCTATCACTGCTTGAAGCTCGGCGCGCGGGTCTACACGGCGGGAGCTGGCGGAGCCCCCCGCCGCCCCCACAACAGAGCCGACAACTGACTGCTCCAGAGTGAGCGGGGCTCTATTACAGGAGAAGAAAGAAAACTCAGAAGAGCATTTGCAAAAAAAAGAAGGAAGAATGTGTTAGGAGACTGACACTTACGCCGAAACCATTTGAGGCTACATCACGACCTTGCGGAAGTGGTAGGCCTTCACGACCGCTTCCTCTTGCCTAGTCGCCGTGACCAAGCTCTTGGGTCATTTCGGCCAGCTGGCGAACATCGACGAGGCGGCCTGGCACTTCGGTGCGACGCCTTGGGCAGCGGGCACGGCAGTTGAGCTCGCGCCCGCCTGATCAGACGCCGGTTGGCGGCGTGGGATGGCCTCTTCATCATCATCGTCTGGCCAGTCCTCGACGCCGCCTCCACCTCCGGAGCCGCCTGCCTCGCTGCCTCTTCCTGCCGCGTCGTCCTCTAGGGCAGCCGCCCCCAAGTTGGGGTCGTCCGTATCGCTCTCCTCCCGGTCGGGGAGGAACTGATGCTTTGACCCTGCGGCGTCGACAGCCGGCTGGAGAAGATCACTCTGTTACATGGCCGATTGGTCAAGACGGCCAAAGAAGAGCTCGACGACTAAAGGAAAAGAAGAAATGAAGACTTACCATGGGCGGAGGATCCGTGCGCGAGTACGACCCCTTGCCGGATTTCCATTCCTCCTCTGGGAGCTTGGAGTTTGAAATGTAGTTCACCAAGTGAGCTACCTCCGCATGCGGCATCTCCTTGGTGCACATCCGGCTTGGGTCCCGGTGCCCGCTCATCTGGCATATCATGTGAGGTCGGCCTTGGAGCGGGAGCACTCGGTGCGCCGTGAAGGCGGTCAGCAAGTCGGGCTTGGTGAGACCCTTCGACTTCACCATCACCTTGAGCCGGGCGACGGCAGCGGCCCCGGCAACCGACAGAGTCTTGGGTCGGTAAGACCAGTTGGGCCACCTTGCTGCCAGCGGGCCGACAATGTAAGCCGGCAGGTTGACCCAGTCGCTTGTCGGGTGGACACTCTTCACATAGAAGTATGACAACTGCCACAACTTCACCGACTGGATCAGCATGATGGAAGGGAACAGGTTCTCGGGAGCCAGCGTTCGCACCGTGACGAAGGCACCGCACTGCGCTGGCACTCCCTTGGCGATGGTGCCGAGCTTCGTATGGAAGAACTCGCCCAAAGCTCGATGGTGGGGAGGACGCCGAGGAAGCCCTCGCAAAGGGTGACGAAGGCGGACAGCAGCACCACCGTGTTCGGTGTGAGGTGGTGCGGCTGCAGTCCATAGAAATCGAGGAAGGTGCGGAGGAAGCCGCTCACCGGCAAGCCAAAGCCGCGCAGGAAATGCAACCTGAAGACGACGCATTTGCCCTCCTTCGGCGTCGGTGAAATCTCCCTCTCCGGCACTAGGTGAACCCTCACAAAATCCCTGCCGGGAAGTCGCCTCATTCGGCGGAGGAACTCGATGTGATACTCATGGACATTGGAGCCGTCCCACGATCCGGCATGCGCCATGGGATTGAAGAGCTTGAGGGAAGATTACGCGGCGACGGGCGCGCGACCTTGCGGCGGCAAGGTGCAGCGCAGCGTGTTAAGATGGCTGGAGTTTGGAGCGGCGGCGGACGACAGTAGCAGCAACAAGGAAAAGAGAAAGAAGAATGGAGAAGGAGGAGGAGGGCACGCGTGCGTCTGCCGCTCCCCCTCCTCCCCCTACTTATAGACCTGGAACGGCGAAGCCGAGGGGGAGAGGCATGGGAACGTGGGATTAACTGCACCCACTCCCCCACGCTACCGCGTTTATCGCGCCAATAAAGGCGTGTACTAACATGGGCCAAGGGACTATGGTGGTGGGCCCCAGCCTGCAGTGACGTCCCGTCGCGCGCGTGGACTAGCAGGCCGACCCAGGTGACTGGCGCCGCGTGGCGCGCAGACGGCGGTTGACCGGCCCAGCGCCTGGCGCAGGCGCCACCTGGTTCCCGCCTTCAGGTTTCAAATTTGACCAGTCGGCGCGTCTGGTAAAAGTTGGATCCGAGCTGACCATGCTACCGAGTAGGAAGCTGCTTGGGCTTCTCATTCACCGTTCGATCGCGAAGCCCCACCAGCTTCGGGGACTACTGTCGGAGTAAATGACCACGGGTAGCCTAGCCGGCTCCCCTTGGCACTTCAAAAACATTGGGCCGACCGTGCCCTCAAACACCCAAGACGAAGAGCCGCCTTCATGTGGCCAACTGATCCCCTGGCCGGCTGACCGAAGGTGGCAAGGCACCTCAAGCCTCCGCGAAGGAAGCCGACTCCTAGTAGGCGGCCGCCAGGATGGCCGCCCTCTAGCAGGCGGCAGGCGGTCTGTCAGGACCCCGATCCTGAGTCACACCGATCTAGCATGTAACACATCATATCACTTTGCGGCCTCACGCACGGTATTCCCACGGGTGCCACCTTACCTGGCCCGGGACCGTTTGCGCCTTTTGGCTCACGTATATGATAGTGCCGCTAGCATCCATATGAGAAAGAACCCAGGCTGACCTGGCTAGTCGTGAACCCAAAGTGGCACTAACTTACAGGGACAGGCATACATGACCCAACAACGAACGTGTCGGTCATCAGTGAGTGAATCCAGGCTATAGCAACTGGGCTAGCAGGACTCTGGTAAACCGGGCTATAGCAGGCTAACAGGACTCCGGTAGACACCGCGTGACATTTCCCCGAAGGGACAGACACAGGAACGAAGAAGGACACATGCCGGCCAGCCTAAGTGTTCCGGAGCAGTAGCAAGCTACCATGGCTCAGTGGAAGCACTAGGAGACATTTCCCGGTAAGAGAGGCTACCAAGGATAAACGACTAGGTTGTTAGATCCCACACATACCAAGCATTTCAATAACATACACACAATATGCTCGATATGTGCAAATACAACATGGCATCACAACATGACTCTACAACTCAAGTATTTTATTCAATAGGCTTCGAGGAGCGAGATATTAAAAGCATGAGTCTCATGACCCAACATTCAGAGCAAACAAGTCAAGCACAAGCGGAAGCTTAACATGTCTGAGTACAGACATCTACAAAAGAAAAAGGCTGAGAAGCCTGATTGTCTATTAGATCCTGCTGAGGGCACAAGATCGTAGCTGAGGTAACAAGCTAAACGTCGAAGTCCACGTGGAACTACTAGCGAGACTGAAGTCTCTCTGCAAAAACATAAATTAAGCAACGTGAGTACAAATGTACCCAACAAGACTTACATCAGATCTATCTACATATGCATCATTATCAACAAAGGGGTGGTGGGGTTTAACTGCAGCAAGCCAGCTTTGACTCGGTGGCTATCCTGAACTACGACTGCAAGTAACTCTTTTGAGGTGGCGCACACGAGTCCACATATTCACCATATCAATACACCACTACGGATCCGCTCCCGTCTCCCTACGAGAACGCCATCCATAGCACTCACGCTTATCTTGTGTATTTTAGAGTATCCACTTTCACTTGTCTATGAACTGTACAGGCAACCCAGAAGTCCTTTACCGCGGACACGGCTATTCGAATAGATCATATTAACCCTGCAGGGGTGTACTTCTTCACACACGCTCTCACCACTTACCGCCGTTTACACGACATGTGCTCGGCAACCTTCAAGGGGAAGCCTAGCATGGGTGTCGGCCACGACCTGACTAACCACACAAGTCTCTCATCCAGGTTTATCGTCTATTCGGGTTCCATCCGCAAGGAGATCCGGCCGGGGTGTCACTCACGACCCCAAACGATGTGTGCAGGGTTCCCAAGCCCACCATCCGGGTGCCACTTGGTACACCGGGCCACTGTGCCTAGTCTGTCCCAAGCCCACCTGTACCGGGTGCCACTTGGTAGACTACTAACACAACCTACAAACACCAGAAACTAGTTGCAACTCCTGGACAGAGATCATGTTGATTAATAAGTCGAGAGAGTCAATTAAGGATCCCAATGTGTTGTAGTAGCTGTTCATGGATCACAAACACAGAACTCAGTTCCTGAGGACGGCTGCAATGAGACAACCCACCATGTACTCCTACATGGCCTCTCACCGCTACCTTTACCAAATCGTGTTCACACACTTAGCTCTCAACAATAGGACATGTTCACACACCTCCAATTCATCCCCGATGAATCAGACCTGACACAACTCTAAGCAATAGCAGGCATGACAAACAAGCATGAATGAGTAGGCACATCAGGGCTCAAACAACTCCTACTCATGCTAGTGGGTTCCATCTATTTACTGTGGCAATGACAGGTCATGCAGAGGATAAGGGGTTCAACTACCGCAGCAAGTAACAGTTGTATCATTGTTGTCCTAATGCAGTAAAATAGAGCAGGAGCGAGAGAGTGGGATTGTATCGGAATGAACAAGGGGGTTTTGCTTGCCTGGCACTTCTGAAGATAGTACAGCTCTTCATCGGTGTCATTGAACTCATCGTCGGTACGTCGTCTACTGAGAGGGAACAAACACCGGCAACAGAGAAGGAACACAATCAATGCAATGCAACAATATGATGCATGAGTGTGACATGGCAATATGCTGTGGTTTGAGCTAATGCAACTAGCAACCAGATTAAATGAAGTTGGTTCGAATCCAAGATTCAAATTCAAACTCCATATGTGGATATTTAAATGCCATTAATATGATTTGTGCTAAACAACATCTATAAGTTATTCTAACATGCATGAAAATGATACAGATGGATAGATTGGATTTTTCTGATCATTTTTCATATATAATTTATTTCATTTGGACTTACGGTTGAATTTCTATGATTTTTAGAAGTTTATACTATTTTCTAGAATTTTCTGAATAAGAATAAATCCAGGAAATAGCATTACTGCATCAGCATGGCGTCAGTGTGACATCAGCAGGGTCAACAGAGCTGCCCCGGGTCAAACCTGACCAGTGGGGTCCACTGGTCAGTGACCAAGTGTTGTTTAGTGTCACTAGCAGGTGGGGTCAGGTCAACGGTGATGTGGCCAGGTCAAACTGACCTGTGGGACCAGCGGGGTTAGTTTAATCTAAACAAAAACTAAACCATGTTTAGTTAGACGGTGGGGCCCGGCTGTCAGTGGCACGGGGCGGTGATTAGTGGCTAGTTAAGCCAACCACGTCAGCACGGCTGTGGACTAGCCGCCGGCGACCTCAACAGACGGCGGAGGCACGCCGGAATTGCTACTCCGGCGATGGTTTGGTGCGCGGGAGGGCTCTACGGGTTCCTGGCGTTGTGGTGCTTCTAGTGGTGGTGACGGGTGGTGCTGTGGTGGCCGGAAAGTTGCCGGCAACGAGCCTTAGCGGCAGCGAGGCTCGGTGAGGTGCGGCGGAGGTGCTCGGGAATCGCCCACAGGGCTCGGTTCGAGGCGTGCTTGGGCTCGTTGGAGAGCCCTCGCTGGCGCGCATCGAACTGTGGCGGTAGTCCGGCTTGTGGTGGCCGGAGGCGACGGTGGGGAGCTCGGCCGCGTGGCCGGAGCTCGGGCGTGAGCGCAGGCAGCGCTGCGGTGCGAAAACGAGCACGGGGAAGGAGGGGAAACGGAGGATAGCTCACAGCGGGTCGACGGGCGTGCTCAGCGGGCTTGCGGAAGGACAAACAGCGACGGGACGTTGACGATGATCTCGGGCGGCCGAGGTCGAAGATGGCGGTGGCGACGGTGATGCATGCTGTCTGGGCTTGTTTCCTTCGGCTTGGAGAAGCTACGCGAGGATGCAGAGCTCGGGGGCACGACCGTGGGGCGAGGGGACGGCTGTGGCTGCGCGGGCAGCGAGCGGCGGTGACGGCAGCGGTCGGGCGCGCGAGAGAGAGATCCAGGAAGTGGGTGAGAGCGCGGGAGAGTGAGAGAGAGAGGCAGGGAGGTGCGTGGCGTCGCCAGACGTGAGGGGGAAGCAGGAGGCGGCAAGCAGGAGCTGGCGCAGCTCGGCTGTGCTGCTGCCATGCAGCTACCTCAGGTAGAAGACAACCTGGAGGCGCTGGTGGGCTGGGCCGGCCACTTGGGCCGCCAGGCTGGACAGGTAAGAGGCCCAGGTAGTTTCCTCTCTCTCTCCATTTCCTATTTTAATTATTGTTTTCTATTTTTTTGCAAATTTGTGGCTTTAATAAAAATACTAAATCAATCCCAAAAATCATGCAACTACTCATGACCACTGTTGGAAAATATACCCTACAGTAAACATTTCAGTTTGGGATTTATTTGAGCATTTAAAATACTTTATAGCATTTAAATGCCCAAATGCAAATACTATATGATTTAATTCAAAAATCCAGAATGGCCTAGAAAAATGTGCACCATTTTCGGGAGAGGTTCTAGACCAATCCAAAAATAATGAACTTTTCTGAAGAGCATTTTGGGTTCATTGAGAATATTTTTATTTAAACCTAGTTGATTTGATCTGGTGTTAGGGTTTGAGCAATCCCCATTTCAACTTAAATAAAATCTAGACATGATGCACACATGAAGGGCTAGCCTAGTGCATACCAGAACTAGGGATGTGACACGGCCCGCATCATGCACCCTCAAAGTCTGCACCGACATAATGGCAATGAGACGGGGCGTGGCTACAGTAGAGCCTGCCACCCCCCGAATCCCGGAGCGGGCGCGGCCATAGTGCACTGTACCGGGTGGCCATCCCCTGCTCGGCGCGACACTATTGCCACGATTGACCATGACATCACCCATGCTAGAGCACCCATGCCCCCACGACAGGCTGTCAGTACGGCCCGCAGGCGGCGGGCCCCCCTTGCCAGTGAGCACTCATAAGGCGGCTTGGCCAGTCCAGTCGGCCCGACGGGAGGCCGGCTCCCAGAAGCTGGCCAACCCTTGCCCTGGAAGTTTGTGCACCATTAAGCAGATGAGACGGGGTAAGGCTACAGTGAACACCCACCAGGCGGCGGTACTGTATCCATGCTTGCCCCGACAAATCCATCGTCATCAAGGGCGAGGCTACAGTAATGAGCCGCCGACAAGACCCCCAAGTAGTGGGCCTGGCCTGTCGACCAAGAGGTTGGCAGCCGGCGGGACCCACCAGTCGGCAGGCCCCAGCGGCCGGCGGAGAAGCCGGCACCCACAGACATTGACGACCTGGACCCGCTTCCAGCCGGATTACCATTGTACCCCTAGGGGGTAGGCTATATAAACCCCCCCAGGGCACCCATGCAAAGGGTTGATCTCAGATAGTTTCACACACCCATATAGAGAGAAGTGGAGAGTTAGCCTTGCCCTTCTTCTTCCTTTAGCCAAACAGCTCAAGGAGCCTCTTGTAGCCACTAATGATTTAGTGATCATGCGGAGACCCCGCAGAGCAGGACTAGGGTGTTATCTCCTAGGAGAGCCCCAAACCTGGGTAAGATTCGCCGGCGTGCATGTCTTCGCCTTATCCCATTTCCAGGCACCGGCGATGTCTTACTGGCTCCTACTATGATTAGCCATTCTTTGGCATATGTCGCACCTACCACCCGACATAGTCCCTAGTAGTCCCTCCTGTTTTTTAAAAAGTCTCTAAGGGGGACTTTTTCTAGTCCCTACACCAAAAAGTCCCTGGAAACAAACACCCCCATAGACTCACAGTCCCAACGGAGGCCTACTGCTCGTGCTCTCTCTTTCATCAGTCCCAGTTCATCGCGATCTAGTTCTTAAAAAAAGCTCATCGCGATCTCCGTCCAACTCCTCCCCCAGATCACACTCATCGGAGTGCTCCGCCGTGTAATCTAGTTTCCCCCTCCCAATCTCTCGCTTTATCCGAGCGCGCGGAGGGGAGGATTGCTTCAATGCATGCACCGGCGTCGGTGCGAGCGGCCCGGCAGGCGGTGGCTGGAGCTTTGCACCGGCGGCCGCCTGAGATGGGGAGCAAGATGGAGGCCAGGCGTCGGCATGTGCCCCTTCTTCCCACGTGGTGCACCAGCGATGGCCGGAAGGGGGTGGGACGGGAGGACGGCGGCCAGTCGGGTAAGATAGAACTCCGGCCACCTGAGTGTTTTTAGTCACACATCGTGACTTTATGTTGATTTCCACCGCTTTATTTAGCTCGGCAGTAGCAGAGCCATCACGAAGTAGTAGTAGAAGAGAAGTAGAGCGCTTAGGACTAGGAGCATAGGTTAGGGTGTGTAAAGGCTTAGGGTTAGTTAGCAGCTTAGGAGGCGGAGAGGGAGGGGCCGGGCAGGAGGAGGTGGAGAAGGAGGCCAGGCCTGGGCATGGGGAGGAGGCCCGGGCAGGAGGAGGCGGCGATGAGGCGAGCCCAGGCAGGAGGAGGCGGAGAGGGAGGCGGCCCGGGTAGGAGGAGGAGGCGAGGGGGCACGGATGAA
>NC_057810.1:644863659-645104599 GCF_018294505.1 Triticum aestivum
AGTAGGCGGCCCGAGTAGGAGGAGGCGTTGAGGGGGCGTGGATGAAAGGGAGGAGGCTCGGGCGGGAGGAGGGGGAGGCGAGCTCGGGAGCGGGGGAAGGAGGCCCGGGCGGAGAGGGGGGCGGAGAGGGGACAGCGCGCCCGAGGCGCGGGGGAGGTGGTGTAACGCCCATGATGTAGCTATATCTCCCACGTGTCGATGCATGACTTAGAGGCATAACCGCATTGTGGTTTTGTCACAAGAAGGGTCATCTTCACACAATCCCATGTAATGAGCAAGAAAGGAATAAAGAGAATTGGCTTACAATCGCCACTTCACACAAAGATCATATAATTCATACATCAGTCAGAGTACACACATAGTCCGACTACGGACAAATCCAAATGAAAAGAATATAACCCCAAATGCTAGATCCCCGATCGTCCCAACCGGGCTCCACTACTGATCATCAGGAAAAGACACGTAGTAACGACAAAGATCCTCATCAAACTCCCATCTGAGCTCGGTTGCATCACCTGCACTGGTATCATCGAGACCTGCAACTATTTGTAGTATCTTGTGAGTCACGAGGACTCAGCAATCTCAAAACCCACGAGATCAAGACTATTTAAGCTTATGGGTAGGATGTGGTAATGAGGTGGAGTTGCAGCAAACACTAGGCAAATATGGTGGCTAACATACGAATACAAGAGTAAGATGAGAAACTACGCAACGGTCGTCATCTAGAAGTGATCAAGAAGTGATCCTGAAGACTACTTACGTTCAAACATAACCCAAGCCATGTTGACTTCCCGGACTCCGCCGAAAAGAGACCATCACGGCTGCACACGCGGTTGACGCGTTTTAATTAAGTCAAGTGTCAATTTCTCTACAACCGAATATTAACAAATTCTCATCTGCCACATAACCGCGGGCACGGCTCTCGAAAGTTTATACCCTGCAGGGGTGTCCCAACTTAGCCCATCACAAGCTCTCACGATCAGCGAAGGATATTCCTTCTCCCGGAAAGACCCGATCAGACTCGGAAACCCGATTACAAGACATTTCGACAATAGTAAAACAAGACCAGCAAGACCGCCCGACTGTGCTGACAAATCCCGATAGGAGCTGCACATATCTCGTTCTCAGGGCACACCGGATGAATACTACGTACAGCTAAAACCAGCCCTCAAGTTTCCCCGAGGTGGCCCTGCAAGTGGCTCTAGTTCGAACCAACACTCAGAGGAGCACTGGCCCGGGGGGTTTAAAATAAAGATGACCCTCGGGTTTGCAACCCCAAGGGAAAGTTATAGGTTGTTAGGCAAATGTAAAACCAAGGTTGGGCCTTGCTGGAGGAGTTTTATTTAAAGTGAACTGTCAAGGGGTTCCCATAAACCCGATCGCGTGAGGAACGCAAAATCAAGGAACATAACACCGGTATGACGGAAACTAGGGCGGCAAGAGTGGAACAAAACACCAGGCAAAAGGCCAAGCCTTCCACCCTTTACCAAATATATAGATGCATTAATCAAAATAAGAGATATTGTGATATCCCAACATAATCATGTTCCAACATGGAGCAATCTTCAACTTCACCTGCAACTAACAACGCTATAAGAGGGGCTGAGCAAATGTGGTAACTTAGCCAAGCAACACGTTGCTAGGAAGGTGGGTTAGAGGCTTGACATGGCAAAATGGGAGGCATGGTAAACAAGTGATAGGTAGTGCAGTATAGCGATAGAATGAAGCAACTAGCTAGCAAAGATAGAAGTGATATCGAGGGTAATGGTCATCTTGCCTGCAAAGTTCTCAGAGTTGTCGAAAGCTTGCTCCTCGTTAGCATACTCAACAGGTTCCTAGTTCACGAACTCGTCTCCCGGCTCTACCCAAAGCAAGAACACAAGCAGGAACAATAATCAATCATGGTGCAATGCGCAAGCAACATGATGCAAGACATGGCAAAATGGGATATGATGTGTAATGCATATGGGGTGCTTCGGAAGGGGTGCAAACGAGACAGAAGGAGAAACGATGAACGTGGCACAATCTTGGTAACCCAAGCATGCCACTGGATAGATTGGTAGATTTCGGTTGAAATCTATATGAAGATCACTGGAAACGGATGCACAGTTTGAAAATAGCAAGCCAAACAAGATGCAACGCAATCTGCTAAAAACAGCAACATAACAACTTGTGTGCTAAGTTTAAATATGCTATAGCAATATATCATGGCAAACAAGAGCATGGAAATCTAGTACTGAATGCATTTAACAAGACTCACTTACTGAACACGCTCCAAATATCTATAGAAATGATGATAACATCAATGCAAACATGGCAAGTGACATAAACAGATCCCAGACTTAGTAGAATTTAAAGTCATGGCAGAAACAGATTCATGATAGCATGTTTGCAAGCATGTTTAACTCAATATAAAGAATATCATGGCATGAGATTAATTCTATCAGTAAGTAGGCATGATGAACAGTATGTTCATGTGCAAAACAACCCCATAGCATATTTGCATAGATATACACATAAAAGACAAAACAGAAACATGATGTAAAATGACATGCATGCAAACTTGCTCAAATGCAGAAACTAATGGCACCACTAGATTCACTGGATTTTTCTAGCCCAAAAACATATATAATATGTTGGGGTCTTTATAGAAAAATCCCCACAATTACACAAATGTGCAATCTGCCGAAAATGGCTGTTATAAAAGTGGCATATTCCATATTTGGAAACGTCCAGGAATGGACTTGCCCGAAATGGAAATGGCATCTTTGCAGAAATGGAAATCGCGGGGTAATAGGAACAAAAAAAATAAAAGAAAGGGAGGCAGCTGTGTGCGTGTTTGTATGGCAGTGGCCTAAGAGGGTGCTCAAATGCAGAAACTAATGCCACCATTGGACTCACTGGATTTTTCTAGCCCAAAAACATATATAATATGTTGGGGTCTCTATAGAAAAATCCCGACAATTACACAAATGTGCAATCTGCCTAAAATGGCTGTTATAGAAGTGGCATATTCCATATTTGGAAACGTCCAGGAATGGACTTGCCCGAAATGGAAATGGCATCTTTCCAGAAATGGAAATCGCGGGGTAATAGGAACAAAAAAATAAAGAATGGGAGGCAGCTGTGTGCGTGTTTGTATGACAGTGGCCTAAGAGGGTGTGTGTGTATGAACAGTGAGGCCGAGGCGTCAGTGTCATAATGAAAGAATAAAAGGCTACCAGTTGGGCTAGGACGGTGTGTTGGTTAGGTAGGGGTTCGGCCCTCCTTGAGGTAACCTGAAGCTCGGCGAGCGAGGCTACCACATCCGGTGATGTGATGTGCCAGCGGGGGTGCGGGATTAAGGAGGCGGCGTGGCTCTCCGACTAGGGAGGTGCAGTGGTGCTCGAGCTTGAGCATCTGCTCGGGTCAGGCCATGGTGAGCGCGGAGAGTAGGGAAGCAGTAGGGCTTAGCGGCAAAGTAGATAGGGCGCGTTGGGAGCAGGCGCGCGCGCGTGAGGCAAGTGCAGCGAGGAGATCCCGAGCGGCGGAGGGTCAGACATACTACAACAGGTACACGCACGACAGAAGTTGATGTAGGGCGGAACCCTATGTGGATGATCTTTCACGTTTGGAGTGGATCCTACGGGGAATCACGAAGAACACACGGAAGCACAAAGGGGAAACACGGGGAGAACGAGAGAGAATCACTAAACTGACAAGGAATCAATCACACGAGTGCTAGATCACCGACAACAAAGAGTAACATATGATCCACAATCAACAAAGGTAAGGATACAAAGGGAACCGTTCTTCTCCGAGCGGAGGTCTTGAATCCGCGAGGGGATCTTCCCGTAAAGGGGTCTTGAATCCAAGTGGATCTTCTCCGAGGAGGCCGCGGTCTCTCACGAAGAGGAGATCTGATGGATGAGCGAGGCTCTATCTCACAAATGAGCTAAATCAACGCTAACCCTAAAACGTATGGGAGGAGGGAGTATATATAGTCAAAGGGGCGAAGGGATACATGGGTCACGGCCCAAAGGAGCTGCGCGCAGGCAGGGGGCGCCGGATGTCCGGGCGTCGGGCTGGATGTCCCGTGGCTCGTGAGGTGCCGGATGTCCGGGCTGGAGGTGCCGGATGTCCGGTGCTTCCGGAGGGGTTGGATGTCCGGTGCGTAGGCCGGATGTCCGGGCTGTCGGGGCCATCTTCTGAGCATTCGGGACGCTGTGCCCGGATATCCGGGCGGGAGGCCAGATTTCCGGTGGGAGGCCGGATGTCCGGGCTGGAGGCCGGATGTCCGGTCGTTGTAGTCTTCTTCTGCAGGGGCTGGCCGTGTAGATCTCCAGGGGCCGGATGTCCGGGGCCTTGGCCGGATGTCCGGTGCCTGGAGGCTGCTTTTGCCTTCTTCCATTGGTTCCTTTCTTCCATGGACTTGGGGTCTTGTCCATCTTCATGTGCATCCTCGGGAGGGTCCTCTTGGTACCTAATCATGCACAACATTCTGGATTGAGGTAGTAGCCATGTCTCGAGAGGGTCATATGATATATCACTAAGGAGAGAAGTCACCTCGGTCTCGAGAGCTCGAGCTCGTGCTCTAGTCATGGGTCCTCTTGGTGCTTGGTGAGGCGATGGAAGGTCCATGGGGATGACCAAAGGATGCTCCGCATCATCTCCCCCCCCTTGTGAAAGATCCGACCTCGGATCGAGATCCTCATCACCATGTGTGACACTCCAAAATTTTTTGTCTTTGTTTTCAGCAAAAGCCTTGCTTGGTTTGAAGATGGTCATTTAAACCCTTCCTAAAAACCTCTCTTCTGAGTTTCCATTCTAAAAAGTATTTCTTGGATTTATTTTTCTTTTAAAAAGAACCCTAAATGGTTTTGGAGCTATTCTTGGGTTTTGATCCATCCTTGGTTTGACCATGCCTCTTGTGGTAAATTTCTCCCAAAACCCCTCCTTCCACTTTAGGGCATTCCAAACATTTTGTCCCAATAAGATAAATCCATTTTTGGATTTTTATCCTTTTGTTTTTCTGCCCAAAACAATTCTGCCAATTATTCTAAACCTAGATGCTCTACAAACGAAGTGCCTAATTACCTTTGAGTTTTGATCTCAAACCAACTCCTCTGGATAGTCCTTGGCACCCACAACCTAGAACCATCAAGATCCACTCTTCCTCATTTCAAAATTTTCAAGTTTCTCTCTCTGCAAGTTTGGACCAGATTTGTCAAATTTGGTGAAATTCATATCTCCTCTTCCCCAAAAATTCTACCAAAATTCAGGCAGCCCTCAGATGCAATGAGAGACCACCACACCAAAGATCAGCCCCAGGAAAATTCCCCACATGCCAAAACCATTTCGTCGAACACTTGGCTGACACTATTCATGTGCATTTTCAGTAAGTTTAGTAAATTCAGATTTTTGCAGTGTCATTTTTCATCAGGGAATGGTCACTGATCACCCGTGCACCTTGGCGCTTTGCACACAGCCTCTTCCCCCTGGCCAGAGCACCTCACAGCCGCTTGGACGGACGCAGGCGTCGGTGGCGGCGAGCATCTTCAACGCCGGCAGCCTCTGCGGTGGCAGGGCCACCCGTGGCGGCCAAATAGAGCCAGCACCGGCCCGTTATGCCGTTCTGCGCCGCCCTTTGCTCCCTAGTCCTCCGCGTGGCTCATGCATGCCAGCGCACCCCGGCAACACCGTCGCCATGGCCCGGCAAGCACAGGGCGCGCCCTCTGCCGCCGACGGGCCTGGGCCGCCCCGTTCCGTCGAATCCACCCAAGACTCCTAATCCAAGCTTGTTTAGCGTCAAAACGGAACCAGTGGAACTCCACGTTGACGCCCAACTCCCTAAACCTCCCCGACCAAGCTCTGCGTCGCCGTAACCATCGCAGGAGAACTCCGTTCACGGCCACCGCCTCGGATCGCCTATAAAAAAGAGCCCCGAGCTCGCTCTCGTGCACGCTCCACCACTGCACCTCACCAACACTCCGCCAAGCCACTAGGAGGACCTCGAGGAGGTCTCCTCCCCCAACTCCGGCCGCCCCGATCTGCCTCGGCCATCAGCTTGATTCACTCCGGTGAGGCTATCCCCGTCGCCCAAACCACGTAAATAGCCACCTCGGGCACCCAGTGAGCTAACCCAAGCTTCGATTTGACCTTCGCAGCCCTCCCCGACGAGATCCAACTCCACCTGAGCCGCCGTCCGCCAAAGCAAGGGCCGCCGTCGACGTAGTGCTCGCCGGTGACCACCACCACCACCCACCAACGCGGAAGGACACGCTGATCACTCTGGTACCACCCGATCCCCCTGCCTCACCGTGGATCGCCGCCGGCGACCACCGCAGCTCTCGGGCGCCGTCGAGCCCTGTTTTCCCCCCTTTGAAAATTTAAACCTGACGTGTGGGACCCCCTCGTCAGAGTTTTCTCTTTTTCCGAATCTTTTTCTGTTTTATTCAGTTGACCCCCTGGAAACTTTCTATTTCATTACAAATGGGTCCCTGGTTTTAAAACCTTTATAACTTTCAAACGGAAAATGATTTTTGGTTGAATCTTTTTCTGTCATCTTTATTTTTGCTGTCTAGTTTTTTGTCATATTTATTTGAAAAATATTTGGAACACTTTTCTGTGCACACGCGGTATTTACGATAAGTACGTATTTTTCTTATACCGTAGATACCGGAGGAGGTGACGGAGCCACGAACTTCGCCAAGTTAGACTCCGACTACTCCAAACCAGGCAAGCATGTTTGAACTCTTGATATGATGAGTGGTTGTTGCATGTTTGCATTAAGTAGTATCATGGCTTGTTTATGAACATTTCATTGAATGTTATATTTCATGCAAAAATGAGGCAAGTGAGTTTCGGAAATCCATATGTTGTTGGATATAAATTTGCATGGCCATGTGATGGCATGAGAATGGGTAAGATGGCAGTGTTGTGGCATGCCAGTCTTATGCCAGTCTATTTGACTTCAGTATCAACATGAATCAAGTCACATCCCCATTCATTTCTCTTCCCGTACTACCACATGTTTTCTGCAAGGAATATGGCTTAGTAAGCTGCAAACCGTTTTCCTGGTACACACCAAATAGAGAGGCCGGGATGAGGGTTCCATGGCCCTGGATTAAAGCCCGTCATCCGGTCAGGGGGCATGGGTGTTTCCGGTTGGGACCGAGAGGGGGGCACCCCTTAGAGCGCGCATACAGAAATTTGATCCCATGATATTCGAGGTTGTGACCTCCCCGTCTCAAAGTTTTTCTTGGACGTTGTCTAGGGTGATTCCTGGCATCGTGAGGTGGAATGGGTGTGTACTGGTTAAATGTGTTTCTACCGAAATACCGTAAACGGAACTAGTCATTCGTGACTACGGAAATCCGTTGGCTGTGGGCAATTAGTACAAACTCTGCAGAGTCAAAAATCCTTTGAATCATCTTGTACATGTCCAAGTACTGTGTTCATCTTACCTCATCAAATGTCAGTCTCAGTGACAAAACTCCGGTGAACCACATGAGTGTTAAGTCTGGTTAAAAGTTTATTCTTTTGGATGGACTAACCTGTTATTCACTTTTGATATAAGCCCTTTCTGTGATGTCGCTCAGACGTCCGACTGTGGCACACTTGTTATTTACTATTGATATAAGCCCTTTCTGTGATGTCGCTCAGACGTCTGACTGTGGCACGCTTGCTATTTATTTTCAATAAAAGCCCTTTCTGTGATGTCGCTCAGACGTCCGACTGTGGCACGCTTGCTATTTATTTTCAATAAAAGCCCTTTCTGTGATGTCGCTCAGACGTCCGACTGTGGCACGCTTGTTATTTATTTTCAATAAAAGCCCTTTCTGTGATGTCGCTTAGACATCCGACTGTGGCATGCTTGTTATTTATTTTTCAATAAAAGCCCTTTCTGTGATGTCGCTTAGACGTCTGACTGTGGCATGCTTGTTATTTATTTTCAATAAAAGCCCTTTTTGCGATGTCGCCCAGACGTCCGACTGTGGCACGCTTGTCTTTTACTTTTCAATATAAGCCCTTTATGTGGTGTCGCTTAGACGCCCGACTGCGGCATGATTTTCATTTGTTTACCTTTCGAGGCGTCGCTCCAGACACCCAATCGGTTTTCAGTTATTTGTTTTACTTATCATGTCGTGCAAATTTTTATTATTGGAATGAACATTATTAATTTGTTCACGACGCATTCATGCATGCATTTGTTATATATTTTGTCCGAACTGTCTTGCGAGTACTTTCAAAGTACTCACCTGGCTTGTTGATTTGGCCAGATGTTGATGAAGGCGATCTCATGGATGAAGAGTTCGATAGCGAGTCCGACGCCTAGAGGAGTCCCAGTCAGTCCCGTGCGATCTTGTATTTGGTCACTGTGTTATATCCGCTTCCGCTACCCCAGAAATAAATTCATCGAGCCTCACCTCGACGCTCGATGAGCTGCCAGTTTAGGAGTCAAGTTATCCACCACCACTTTTATCTCGAGCTAGTAGCATGTCACCACCCACTGTGTCATAACCGCCCTTATGTATAATACTGGCGTGTTTGTAATAAATTTTTGAGCATCCTCAGCTCAACCCTGTAATATATTTGATGCTACTGGTCTTCTGTATTCAAGTATTTGTCTACCAGTAAGGATAACTCTTCCTATACTAGAATCAAAAGATCGATTTCTCAATAAGTATTTTATTGAAAAGTCGGTCGTGACAAACTTGGTACCAGAGCCAGGCTGACTGTAGGAAGCCACTGGGTGCGATCGCTAATCGGTTATTAGCCTAGTAGAGTTCATTCTTATTTTTACAAATGTAGTCATTTTCTGTCAGTCAGCATAAATTTATGATCTGACCATTCAGAACTTTTGCCTACTTTTGTAGATGGCTGGCAACGACTATGAGTCACAGGTGTTCGCCAACGTGCCTAAGGGGTTCGTCAAGCTCCTCTCCTTCGTCGTCCAGGTCACGATGGGGCCATCAGTGCGCCCAGACTTCACACTCTACCCACACAAGATCAACGACAGTCTGACCATGCACCAGGCCGCGGTGCAATTCAAGGGAGGGCGTGTTGAGTTACGCCGCTTCCGGTTCTTGGGGAGAGCCATGCCTACGGAGAGGCATTCTATGCAGATGGCTGCCCGTGAGGTGATAGCTCGTCTCCGGGATGTTCTTCCTGCAATGAAGAATCGTCGCTACCGCTACCTTCCATGCCACGTGCCATACACCTGTCACTACTCATTCGCTTGCCCCAGAGGAGAGCGAGACGAGGCCTTTGATATGCTTGTCGAGTACCTCCGAGCTCTAGAGGTAGCCTTCGACAACATGGTGGAGGACCTTGTAGCTGCCTGCATGGACTCAGTCCATGGCTGTGCCGCCAAGAGGAGGGAACTCCTGCACACCGCTCCACCGCTGACTTTCATCTCGTCATCGGCATCCCATTCACCTACCATTCTCGCCACTGCTCGTCGACTGCCTACCACCGGGGAGTTTAACCAAGTTATTGCACCCACTCCCGTTCGCTCTGCTCCACCTATTACGCCCACTCCTATTCGCATTACTCCACCTTTTGCACCCACTCCTGTTCGTGTTACTCCGCCTATGGCACCCGCTCCACCAGCTCAGCGCAGCGCTTCACGTCTGGAGCCTATTAGCGAGGAGGAAGTTGAGTCCCCCACCTCTCTGCGCCTCACCCTCGGCAGGACAAGGGAGATCCTCACCATCTCCAACTGAGTACGCTTAGCCGCCATGCGATGTACCGACTTGTGCTATATGTTTATATGTACATAGGTTGTGAGAAGTAGCCTGTTTGCGCATCATGAAGGGTATGGAGAAGTGCACTAGACTAAATAACATGTCAGGAATATGCACGCATATCCTGAGTGATGTATTGTATAATTACTGCTTGCGTGTAAGATATGTAATAGTCCTTCTCCGTGCGCAATCGTTTATTTTTTTTTCTTGAAAAATTCTGGAGCTTTTAAAATTTCCATATTTATGAAATTTTGGCTTTTGCGACTCTTTTTCTTGTCTTACAAGTTTCACAAAATATATCCCCAGAGTGAGAGATGTCTCGTCCTTGGACGCGCTCCATGCCAATCCCGCCAGAGGAAAATTATGGCACACCACCAAACAACAATTTCACACAGGGACAGTCTAGTCAACAGGACAGTGAAACAGCATTCACCCAAGTATGTCGCCTTTATGAACAGAGTCAGCAACAACATCAGGAAATGATGAACCAACACTACAAGAAATATGTCAACTTATGACCACCACTATTGGTCACTGAAAGGTCACAAATTTCCATTTATGACCTTTTTGTGACCAAAAACAGAAGGTCAAAAGCTGGCCGTCGTAAACTGACTATAGCGACCTTTCTTTTGGAATGGTCAAAGACGTTTACGACCAAAATATTCCTACTGTGGCGTTTTGTTCACTAGCAACCTCCCCAGGCCACGTAGGCATCCAGCATGGCAAGCTGATGTGGCACAAGATTCAGCCCGGTCCGATTTGGTGTTCTACATGGGCCTAGCCCAACAATTCAACCCATTTATGTTTTTTTGCTGCTAATTTTGGTGAACTACACGGGCCAAGCCCTACAATTTGGCCTTTTTATTTTTTGGGCCATGGCCTTTTTGTACCAGCAGTTTTAGTTTTCTTTTTTATAAAATGGGCCCATTAGTCAAACAGGTCCCACTTGTCAGGTTCTGATAAATGGGTCCCAGCTAGTAGGCTCAGATTCTTCATATTTCAATTTGACATCATATTTGAATTTCATAGTAAGAAAATAACCAGTATTTAAATAGGCAAGCAGAAAACACACATAATTATTCAAATAACAATAGCCAGATTCACTACAAGCTCTACAAATGACACGTAATACAAGCTCTAACAAGCTCTACAAGCTATACAATGCTTTACAAGCTCTATAAATGCAAAGCTCTACAGTACTTTACAAGCTCTGCAAGTAATGTTACAAGCTCTACAAGTGTTTTCTTCTTCAGCATGGAGCTCCTTCAACAGCGATCAAATGTCGGACTCACGGACAGACATAGTCAGGACTGGGCTGACAGAAATACAACATGCCTTCCACAGTCGCCCTGTTACATGAATCAGCTTAGAAGAATTAGAAAAACTGGAGCCAATATATTATGAACATTCCAGTCAAAAAAAGGAGTAAAGGAGTAAAGGACAATTTTTTATAGAATGATAAACATATTTCAGCTAGTACAAGTTAAAATGAGGTATTCATACAAGACAACAGATATAATATGCATATGCATGGCACAAGTGCATGTCCTGCTACTTAACTTCAACACATTGTGCTGAAACAACAATATCATTATAGTACAACAGCCATCCAATCAACACACAAGATCTAACATTACTAGTCAGAGCACACAAACTATCAGCACATAAAGACGAACCACGAATGGAATCGGAGAACTCACATGAAGACGATGAAGGCGCTCGGAGGGTGCTTGGCCTTGCTCTTCTTCACCGCGAGCCTGCGCCGCCACCACAAAAACAACATCAGCAAACCAAACAGAATCAAAATCCAACGCAAAACAACAGCAGCCACCAAGGGAACAAAACGAGATGGGAGACGAGCAAGGGGTCGGGTCGGGGCATGAATGTGTAAATGCATGAATGGTTCTTCAGATCAACTTCAAAGCTAGCAGCAAGCATGTTTAAACAACTTAGCAACATTAGTAAACAACTTAGCAAGCATGTTTAAACAAAAAAAGACACTATGTCAAAATGAGAGTCTTTGATCTTAACAGCACAGAGCAATCACATACATTCTACTATTAGTAGTAAACCTTGAGTGCAATTGTAGATGTTTTGCTGGTTATACTTTATTAAACTGAGACAATTATTGTAGGTGAAAGCAATGTTCCTAGTATATCATCACTATAACATCAAACTATTCTGAATGTAACAGAGGAAGCACAACCCAATCACGTGCAGTCAATTCAAAATAGAAGGGAACATATGATAATTAACAGGGTACAAATGTCACACAAGAAATGAAAAATTGATGAGCCAAATGATGATTAGTTAATTTAACTTGAAAGGAAGCCCACTGTTTCCCTACTCTATCTGTCCATGATTTCTTTTTCTAAAGCAAGCATCATCAAAGAGTACTCATACAAGAGAAGTCTAAAAAAGACTACATCAGTACCTAACTAATGCTGCAAATTATATTAGCTAACTAATACAACAGTATCTAACTAATTATATTAGCTAACTCTTGCAAAAATGGAGCTGGTTCTCTCTAGGATTACTAGTCAGCTCACACTTTAAACATAACATTTGTTCATCTTATATAACAAAAGAACTTAGAAATGTCGATCTACTACTCCAGAAATGCAATATGTAAACCCAGCTGGAATTGATAACTACAAGCTACAACAGCTCAAAGTGGCAGTAGCTAAAATGCAAGCATTGTTCAAAGACAAACAACAAGAATCCTCGTAATGGATTGAACTCAATGCTCAGCAGCAGGTGGTGCTTGGCCTCCAGGTACCCCATGCCCTCGCCCGTCGGCAGCTGGTTCTTCCTCACCTATAACAATACACAAGCAGTCAAGCACGCCATGAATCAAACTGTGAGTCAACAGATCAGGGCAGAATCAATAGCCTAGTGTTCAGGCATAAATAAATTATAAAATTATCAATGCTGCTTCATTGAAACTGAGAAGCAGAAACTAGAGTACAAAATAGTAACCAAAACAGTTACGTATATCCCTAAGTAATGTTATATGTTAAAAAATTATCAAACAAGACCTGTTCGGCTATTCCATTGTTTTCCAATTGGTTTCAACGAAGTGCTGTGAAACATGTATGTGTCTTAACATAACTCCTAAGAAATGTTCACAACCTGAATTAACTATGCGATTATGTATCAATCACCCAAATCCACCACTTACAGCCATATCAACATCTGGTTGATGATTGCAGTAGTTGTGTGGGCATTTGGTATGTTCATCCTAGTAGTTGAACACTAATCATTTTCCACACAAGTAATTTACTAGACCAGTAGCACTAGTACTAGCTCACATCTCAAAAGCAAACTACTGGAATTATTGTCGGCGTCTCTGGTTGTTTATTCAACGTTGATTGATCACTAGCCAGGCTTCGTACATGTAGATCACGGCGCAAAAATAGAGGACGAAGAAGGGGAACGAGGCACGGGTGGGAGAGAGATAGGGGGAGGGGGAGGAGCTCACCCCAGTCCTCCATCGTGGGTGGAAGTCGTCGAGATCTGAAAGGCTGGCGGTTGTCGCCATGTCTGGCTTCCTCATGTGCTGCGTGCGAGGTTTCCATGGCATCGGGCTTATCCATGGCTTCCTCCTTGACCAGACGATCAGCAAAAAAAACTGCCCAAACGCAATGAGAGTCGAGCAAGATGACGAAATCTAGAAGGAGGAGGAGAAGAAAGGGGGGAGTCCATACCAGATCTCACCTGCATGCGCCACCTGCGAGGTGGCCATGGCGTCGATCTAGGGTTTCGGCGTGGAGAGAAGGAGGGGAGCAGTTGCGCGAGGGGAACGAGCCGCCGGAGACCCGATGATCCCGTTGACGTCGTCGCCGTCCTAATTGCCAGAGGCCCGTGGCCGGCGTGAAGCACGCACGCGCGCGCCGGCAAGAAAGCCAACCGTGACGCCATGGCCGTGCCTGGACTGGTGGATCTTGGGGGTGAAGGCTAGGGGAGAGGGTCCGTGGCGGAGACAAGGTCGGCGGTGGTGGGTGGGGGTGGCGGCGGTGGGAATCGCGGGAGGGGGCTCGCTCTCTCTCGATCTGGACTGGATCGGGATCGGTTCGGTGGGTGGGATCGGGAGCGGAGGGGAGGGGAGAGGGGATCACGCGCCACGGGAGGAGGCCGGGGATGGGGAGGAAAGGAGGCCGGGGACAGGGAGGAGGTGGCGGCAGCGACGAGACGACGAGGGAGGAGGAGTACGATGGGAGGAGACAGGCAACGACGGGGGAAAAGGGAGCAGGAGCGGCAGCGGCGATGGGGATAAGTGAGCTAGGGTTTTCGTGGGTGGATGAGGATGAGATGGAGGGGGAGAGCAACGAGGGGGGGGGGGTGTGGTCTGCCGTTGGATCCGGGCGCATCCGACGGTGCTAATCCATGATCCGCGTGAGATGGTTTTGGACCAATCAAAACGCAGTACCCCTTTGATGATTTTAAGACCATTTAAATTGGTCATAATCGATTGAAAATAAGATGTTAAAACAAGTCTGCTATTTGACGGCCTAGAAATTTTATGAAAACAAATAGAAATCAAAAAACTTTGCATTGTGTCACCAAGTGTGACCTACTTTTCAGTAAGAATAACAAACTTTGAATAATGTAAATATCATAAAAAAGTGTTCTTAGAAATAAGTTTTCTGTAAGAGAATTATTTTTCGAGTGCCCAAAATGATTTTTTTATGAAGAACCTAGCAAATATTTGTTGCAAATTTGGGCCACATCAATTTTATAAAATCTTAATGTTCAGTTGACCAAATGTTGTCTAAGGAAGTTTTCATTTTCTTTGGACGAAAATTTCATTTTCCATTTTTTCGAGTGCCCAAAATGAGTTTTTTTGTGAAGGACCTACCATATATTTGTTGCAAAATTGTACCTAATCAATTTTCTAAAATACTAGGACATATTTAATGCATAATTGACCAAATGTTTGGGTGTAAAAAGTTTTGATCCACCTCTCATGAAAAAGACAAATTTCCACCGATTCAGCTGGAAGCGGGTCAAATTTGAACTGTAGCTACCTCGTAGTTTGCTCTTTATTTTTTCCAAAAATCATTTCTAGGTACATAAGTATCTATTTAATCATAGAAACACCAAAAAAATTCCAAGATTCAACCACTAGCTAGGAACGGTCAAGCCCGCCGTTTTGACCGCATTTTGAAACGGGCATAGAAAATTCAAAAAAAACAAAAAATTGGAAAACCTTCGCATTGCGTCATCATATGTGACCAAGTTACCAGGAAAAATAATAAAATTTTAATACAGCAATTATTTTTAAAAAGTGTTCTCGCAAACGAGCTATCAAATGTGAATATTCATGGCTTTCAAGCCAAATGATCAATCTCATGGCCACATTCATGACATAGTTTGTTCAAATGATATCATATTGTGCACAAGGGTGCATATTGGAATGGCAAACAATGTTGCCTAAGGAAGTTTTCATTTTCTTAGGACGAAAAAACCATTTTCCATTTTTCGAGTGCCCAAAAGGAGGTTTTTTTGTGAAGGACCTCCCAAATAATTGTTGCAAAATGGGACCAAATCATTTTTCTAAAATACTAGGACATATTTAATGCACAATTGACAAAATGGTCGGGGTGTAAAAAGTTTTGATCCACCTCTCGTGAAAAGGCAAATTTCCGCCGATTCAGCTGGAAGCGGGTCAAATTTGAACTGCAGCTGCCTCATAGTTTGCTATTTATTTTTTACAAAAATCATTTCTAGGTGCATAAGTATCTATTTATTCAGAGAAACACCAAAAAAATTCCAAGATTCAACCACTAGCTAGGAACGGTCATTCCCGCTGTTTTGACCGCATTTTGAAACGGGTATAAAAAATTTAAAAAAAATCAAAAAATTGGGAAACCTTCGCATTGTGTCATTATATGTGGCCAAGTTCCCAGGAAAAATAACAAACTTGTAATACGGCAATTATTTTTAAAAAGTGTTCTCAGAAACGAGCTATCACGTATGGAGATCAATGGCTTTCAAGCCAAATGATCAATCTTATGGCCACATTCGTGGCATAGTTTGTTCAAATGATCTCATATTGTGCACAAGGGTGCATATTGGAATGGCAAAGAATGTTGCCTAAGGAAGTTTTCATTTTCCTTGGACGAAAAAACCATTTTTCATTTTCCGAGTGCCTGAAAGGAGGTTTTTTTGTGAAGGAACTACCAAATAATTGTTGCAAAATTGGACCAAATCATTTTTATAAAATACTAGGACATATTTAATGCACAATTGACAAAATTTTTGGGTGTAAAATTTTTTGATCCACCTCTCGTGAAAAAGACAAATTTCTGCCGATTCAGTTGGAAGCGGGTCAAATTTGAACTGCATCTGCCTCATAGATTGCTATTTATTTTAAAAAAATCATTTCTAGGTACATAAGTATCTATTTAATCAGAGAAACACCAAAAGTTTCCAAGATTCAACCACTAGCTAGGAACGGTCAAGCCCGCCATTTTGACCGCATTTTGAAACGGGCATAAAAAATTCAAAAAAAATCAAAAAATTGGGAAACCTTCACATTGTGTCATTATATGTGGCCAAGTTCCCAAGAAAAATAACAAACTTGTAATACGGGAATTATTTTAAAAAAGTGTTCTCAGAAATGAGATATCATCTCTGAAGTTTCATGGCTTTCAAGCCAAATGATCAATCTTATGGCCACATTCGTGGCATAGTTTGTTCAAATGATCTCATATTGTGCACAAGGGTGCATATTGGAATGGCAAACAATGTTGCCTAAGGAAGTTTTCATTTTCGTTGGACGAAAAAACCATTTTCCATTTTTCGAGTGCCCGAAAGGAGGTTTTTTTGTGAAGGAACTACCAAATAATTGTTGCAAAATTGGACCAAATCATTTTTATAAAATACTAGGCCATATTTAATTCACAATTGACTAAATGGTCTGGTGTAAAAAAATTTGATCCACCTCTCATGAAAAAGACAAATTTCTGCCGATTCAGTTGGAAGCGGGTCAAATTTGAACTGCAGCTGCCTCATAGTTTGCTATTTATTTTTTCCAAAAATCATTTCTAGTTACATAAGGACCTATTTAATCATAAATAGATGGTTTGGTGGCGATATGTCGAGGTTTGGGCGGTGGCCGAGGGCCCCAACTCTAGAGCGCGTAAACTCGCATGCCCGCCGCGTGGTCACCGCGTGATCGTGGCGTTGCCATGTGTTCTGGGTGGCCTAGGAATGTCTAGTGGGTTGGGCACTCCCCAGGTTGGTGCTAGGAAGAAAATTACAACATAAGATTCTCACGAGGAGACCAATCGATGCTCAAACATGAATTAGCAGCCAAGTGTTTGATTAGCGGTACGGGAAATGTGCATGGCTAATGGGCGTGAGTTTTGGCTGAGGATGATCAGTTACTAAGAAGACCGTTTTCACAAATTTTCAGCTCAAAAGGAGGAGCCTAGGTGGTACTTGCTTTGCAAACCACCACACTGGACATAAATACGAATGTTGAAGCTCGGCTCAAAATAATGAATGGATTGAGCTGGCATTTGGTGGAGGATGGTTATTTGGGCATAGGAAAGCACTGTAGAAAATGGATACTATTTGGACATGCCAAAGTGGTACTTCCTTCACAAACTGTTGTTCTGAACAGAATAGGAAAATGAATATTTTTGAATTATTTTTGAACTAGGAAAGGAAGGTTTTTACATATTTGATGAAGATATGACCCAAAGAATTTATGAGATCTTTTTGGGAATTTTGGGAATGACAGAAATATAGGTTGCTTCACAACCTAGGGCAAAAACTGCCACATGGACATGACACATAGGCAAAACTGATGAGGTGGCGCCTAGTCATAGCAACCCACCACAATTTACAAGGCTATGACCATCTATATTGGTCGTTAACAACTAGAAATAAGGCAGCGGACTAGCGCTGTTTGCTTTATGACCATTTCGTGTAAGGAAATTACGACCTTTCTGACCAAAATGGTCGCAATGGTTTAGGGTTTGGAGCCCCCCGAACAGATTTTGACCAATTGGTCTAAAATGGTCATAAATTTATGACCAATTCTGCGAGGGTCACTGACAGAAGGTCATAAGTTGACATATTTCTTGTAGTGCAATTCATCAACATGGGAAATCACCGTGGATAGTATCAGCAGCAATCCAAGTTGTCTGAGTTATAGAAGACGCGTCCTCCAACATTTTCTCATACTAACAAACCTCTTGAGGCCGACGACTGGCTTCGAGACATGGAAAGAAAATTAATTATTGCATAGTGTTCAGACCGTGAGAAAGTACTATATGCACCACATTATCTCACTGGAGCAGCTGCATCGTGGTGGGAAAATTTCCTGCATGCACCCCAACCAAAATGAAATAACCTGGGAGGATTTCAAAGAAGGTTTTCGTGGGGGCACACATTCCTAAAAGTTTTGTGAAGATCAAGAAGAGAGAATTTGATGACCTCAAATAGAGTACCATGACAGTGTCAGAATACAACAGCCAGTTTACTCTGCTGTCTCGCTACGCCAACGAAGAGCGTATGACTGAAAGCAAGAAGATGGAAAAATTCTTGGAAGGCCTAGCACCCACGCTTAAATGCCAGCTGGTCGTGCACACCTTCCCAGATTTTAAAACACTAGTGGATAAGGCTATTACCTTGGAAAATGAGCGATGCAGCTTGGAAGATTTCCGCAAACGCAAAAGGGACTAGTCTACTTTTGCTCACAACCAGTGAAGCAAGACAGAATTTCAGAAAGGTGGGACACACAAACCCACGATGAATAATTCACGCCCAATCAAGAATTTCCATGCAAGGGACAAGGAGTTCACATATCGCCCAGGCATTACTTGCTATGCTTGTGGAGAAGAAGGGCACTATGCCAAGCAGTGCCCCAATCCAAGGAACTCAACCCCAAAGCCAAACAATAGTGGCAACAATTCAGCGCCCAAGCGAAACAATTTCAACCCCAATAACAACCACAGGAAGGGTCATCTGAACCACGTGACCAAGGAAGAAGCACAAAATGCCCCAGATATCATACTTGGTACGTTCCCTGTCAACACAATACCTGCCATGGTTTTGTTTGATTCTGGAGCTTCTCACTCATTCATTTCGAAGAGTTTTGCTTTGCAAAATATTTTTTCGATGCTTCCCTTGGAAAAGTCCATGATCATCAAGTCCCCTGGGATTAAGCAAATGACGCAGAGTTACTGTCAAGGTGTGGTTATTGAATTCGAAGGATTGAAGTTTTATGCCAACCTTATTGTATTGGAAAGTAAAGGGCTGGATGTCATCCTAGGGATGGATTGGTTAACCACCAACAAAGGATTTATTGACTGCTTCAACCGGACCGTAATTCTCACACACCATCACGTTAAGACAATAAAAGTTTTAGCCAAAGAGAGACAAATATCTCGGCAACCGAGATTGAACAAGGTGGACGTTTCTGAGTTGAACAAGGTTCCAGTAGTGTGTGAATTTCCAGACGTATTTCCAGAAGAACTACCAGGCATGCCACCAGACCGAGAGATAGAATTCAGCATTGAGCTAGCACCCGGAACCGCTCCCATTTACAAGAAACCATACAGAATGGCACCATCCGAGTTGGTAGAATTGAAGAAGGAAATAAAAGAATTATTGGAGAAAGAATACATACGAGCCAATTCCTCACCTTGGGGTTCTCCAATTTTATTTGCCAAGAAAAAGGATGGGACACTGAGATTGTGCATAGACTATCGAGCTCTTAACATGGTCACAATCAAGAACAAATACCCAATGCCACGGATAAATGATTTATTTGATCAGCTCGCTCAGGCCAAAGTCTTCTCAAAAATTGACTTGAGGTCGGGATACCACCAATTAAAAGTGCGAACAAAAGATATCCCCAAGACAACCTTCACCTCCAAATATGGACTATATGAGTTCACAGTAATGCCATTTGGACTAACAAACGCCCGCGCATATTTTGTTCACCTCATGAACAAAGTATTTATGAAGTATATGGACAAGTTTGTTGTGGTATTCATCGATGATATTCTAATATACTCCAAGACACTAGAAGAGCACGCTGAACATCCCAGAATTGTACTAGGAGAACTCAGGAAACATCAGCTGTACGCCAAGTTCAGCAAATGTGAATTTTGGCTAAGACAGGTGGGTTTTCTGGGCCATGTACTAACCCAAGAAGGTATTGCCATAGACCCGGAAAAGGTCAAGGCCGTACTTGGCTGGAAACCACCAGCCAGCGTAACGGACGTACGAAGTTTCTGAAGGAAATATGCCCTAGAGGCAATAATAAAGTTATTATTTATTTCCTTATTTCATGATAAATGTTTATTATTCATGCTAGAATTGTATTAACCGGAAACATGATACATGTGTGAATACATAGACAAACATATAGTCACTAGTATGCCTCTACTTGACTAGCTCATTAATCAAAGATGGTTATGTTTCCTAACCATAGACATGTGTTGTCATTTGATTAATGGGATCACATCATTAGGAGAATAATGTGATTGACATGACCCATTCCATTAGCCTAGCACTTGATCGTTTAGTATATTGCTATTGCTTTCTTCATGACTTATACAAAGTTCCTGCAACTATGAGATTGTGCAACTCCTGTTTACCGGAAGAACACTTTGTGTGGTACCAAACGTCACAACGTAACTGGGTGATTATAAAGGTGCTCTACAGGTGTTTCCAAAGGTACATGTTGGGTTGGCATAATTCGAGATTAGGTTTTGTCACTCCGATTGTCGGAGAGGTATCTCTAGGCCCTCTCGGTAATACTCATCACCTAAGCCTTGCAAGCATTATAACTAATGAGTTAGTTATAAGATGATGTGTTACAGAATGAGTAAAGAGACTTGCCGGTAACGAGATTGAACTAGGTATTGGATACCGACGATCAAATCTCGGGAAAGTAACATACCGATGACAAAGGGAACAACGTATGTTGTTATGCGGTTTGACCGATAAAGATCTTCGTAGAATATGTAGGAACCAATATGGACATCCAGGTTCCGCTATTGGTTATTGACCGAGAATAGTTCTAGGTCATGTCTACATAGTTCTCGAACCCATAGGGTCCGCACGCTTAACGTTTCGATGACAGTTATATTATGAGTTTATGAGTTTTGATGTACCGAAGGAGTTCGGAGTCCCGGATGAGATCGGGGACATGACGAGGAGTCTTGAAATGGTCGAGACGTAAAGATCGATATATTGGATGACTCTATTCGGAGTTCGGAAAGGTTCCGAGTGATTCGGGTATTTTTCGGAGTACCGGAGAGTTACGGGAATTCGCCGGGGAGTATATGGGCCTTATTGGGCCATACGGGAATAGAGGAGAGAGGCCGAAAGGAAGGAGGCGCGCAGCCCCCCTCTGGTCCGAATTGGACAAGGGGTGCGGCCCCCCTTTCCTTCCTCCTCTCCCCCTCTTTCCCCCTTCTCCTACTCCAACAAGGAAGGAGGGAGTCCTACTCCCGGTGGGAGTAGGACTCCCCTTGGCGCGCCCCTCCTAGGCCGGCCGCCCCTTCCCCCTTGCTTCTTTATATACGGGGGCAGGGGGGCACTTCTAGGCACAAGAACACAAGTTGATCTATGGATTGTTCCTTAGCCGTGTGCGGTGCCCCCCTCCACCATATTTCACCTCGGTCATATCGTCGCGGAGTTTAGGAAAAGCCCTGCGCCGGTAGAACATCATCATCGTCACCACGCCGTCGTGCTGACGGAACTCATCCCCGAAGCTTTGCTGGATCGGACCCCGGGGATCGTCATCGAGCTGAACGTGTGCTGAACTCGGAGGTGCCGTACGTTCGGTGCTTGGATCGGTCGGATCGTGAAGATGTATGACTACATCAACCGCGTTGTCATAACGCTTCCGCTTACGGTCTATGAGGGTACGTGGACAACACTCTCCCCTCTCGTTGCTATGTCATCACCATGATTTTGCGTGTACGTAGGATTTTTTTTGAAATTACTATGTTACCCAACAGTTTTTTGGGAATGGCAGGATATTACCGGAGATCTATTGAAGGATTCTCCACCATAGCAAAGCCAATGACGCAGTTACTCAAGAAAGACAAGAAGTTTGAATGGACGGAAGCCTGTGAGAAAAGCTTCCAAGAGCTAAAAAGGAAATTAACAACGGCACCAGTGTTAATTGTACCAGACATACACAAGAATTTTGAGGTATATTATGACGCATCCCGGAAGGTCCTCGGATGCGTATTGATCCAAGAAGGCAAGGTAGTTGCGTATCTCTCCAGACAACTTCGCAAGCATGAGGAAAATTATCCTACTCATGACTTGGAGTTGGCAGCAGTCATCCATGCACTCAAAGAATGGAGACACTTTTTACTTGGAAATCGTTGTGAAATATACACAGACCATAAGAGCCTCAAGTATATTTTCACACAGCCAGAACTCAATCTACGGCAACGACGCTGGTTGGAATTAGTGAAGGATTATGATGTTGGAATCCACTACCATCCAGGAAAAGAAAATGTAGTAGCAGATGCCCTTAGTTGGAATCCCAGCTCGGACAACGAAAGTATGCCAAATTTGAGACCAGAATTTCAACAGGAATTTGCCAAACTCAATTTAATAATGGTCACCGAAGGCAGTGTGTGGAATTTGGAAATACAGCCTACCCTGATGGAAAAGATTAAGGAGGCTCAGCATGGACACCCCAGCATTGATGGCATAAAAAGGAAAGTAAGTTTGGGTAGGGCCTCAGAATTCAACATAGACGAGCAAGGAATATTGTGGTACGGAGAAAGACTTTGCATACCAAATATCAAGGACCTCAAACAGCAAATTCTAGCTGAAAGCCACACCGCTCCATATTCAATCCATCCTGGAGGAACAAAAATGTACAAGGACCTTCAGGGAAATTTTTGGTGGCACGGTATGAAAAGGGACATAGCCACGTTCATTGCATGTTGTGACTCTTGTCAACGCATCAAGGCCGAGCACCAGAAACCAGCCGGGCTATTACATCCAAACAAGATACCTGAGTGGAAGTGAGACGAGATAGGAATGGATTTCATTGTTGGACTACCTCGATCACGACACGAAAATGATGCCATATGGGTCATAACCGACAGATTAACTAAGGTGGCACATTTCATCCCGGTGAAGACAACTCACACCACTCAGAGGCTGGCCAGACTTTATCTTGCCCGTATCGTCTGCCTGCATGGAGTCCCAAAGACTATAATATCCGACAGAGGCACACAATTCGTCTCTAGATTTTGGGATCACCTACAATAGGCACTGGGAATCGAACTAGCATTCAGTACCGCATACCACCCCCAGACTGATGGGCAAACTGAATGCGTAAATCAAATTCTAGAAGACATGCTGAGAGCGTGTGTCCTCACCTATGGAACCAGTTGGGAAGAAAGCTTGCCATATGCAGAATTCGCATACAATAATAGTTATCAAGCCAGCCTGCAAATGGCACCATTTGAAGCTCTGTACGGGCGAAGATGTCGTACACCGCTAAATTGGTCAGAGATCGAAGACAGCCATATCTTCGGCCCAGATATGCTCAAGGAGGCTGAGGAAAAGGTTAAGATGATTAGGGATCGACTCAAGACAGCTCAGAGTCGACAAAAGAGTTATTACGATCGAAAGCATCGGGAAATCAGTTTTGAACCCGGAGAGTTTCTGTACCTAAGTATTTCTCCTATGAGGGGTCTGCAATGATTCAAGGTTAAGGGAAAGCTAGCACCAAGATTCATCGAACCATTCTGTATAGTGGCCCGAAGAGGCACGGTAACCTACCAGCTAGACTTACCCGAAGATTTATCCGAGGTCCACGACGTGTTCCACATCTCGCAGTTGAGGAAGTACGTGAGCAACCCAGAGAAGCAAGTATCACATGAAAACATTGACGTGCAACCATACCTCACCTACCGGGAGCGTCCAATAAAAATATTAGAGGAGTGTGAAAGGAGGACCCGACAGAAAACCATCAAGTTTTTCAGAGTTCGGTGGAGCAATCACACCGAGAATGAAGCAACTTGGGAAAGAGAGGATTTTCTTCGGACAGAGCACCCACACCTGTTTAAGGATCAGCTGAAATCTCGGGGACGAGATTTTTCCTAAGGGGGTAGGTTCTGTGACACTCCAAAAAATTTTGTCTTTGTTTTCAGCAAAAGCCTTGCTTGGTTTGAAGATGGTCATTTAAACCCTTCCTAAAAACCTCTCTTCTGAGTTTCCCTTCTAAAAAGCATTTCTTGGATTTATTTTTCTTTTAAAAAGAACCCTAAATGGTTTTGGAGCTATTCTTGGGTTTTGATCCATCCTTGGTTTTACCATGCCTCTTGTGGTAAATTTCTCCCAAAAACCCTCCTTCCACTTTTGGGCATTCCAAACATTATGTCCCAATAAGATAAATCCATTTTTGGATTTTTATCCTTTTGTTTTTCTCCCCAAAACAATTCTGCCAATTATTCTAAACCTAGATGCTCTACAAAGGAAGTGCCTAATTACCTTTGAGTTTTGATCTCAAACCAACTCCTCTGGATAGTCCTTGGCACCCACAACCTAGAACCATCAAGATCCACTCTTCCTCTTCTCAAAATTTTCAAGTTTCTCTCTCTGCAAGTTTGGACCAGATTTGTCAAATTTGGTGAAATTCATATCTCCTCTTCCCCAAAAATTCTACCAAAATTCAGGCAGCCCTCAGATGCAATGAGAGACCACCACACCAAAGATCAGCCCCAGGAAAATTCCCCACATGCCAAAACCATTTCGTCAAACACTTGGCCGGCACTGTTCATGTGCATTTTCAGTAAGTTCAGTAAATTCAGATTTTTGCAGTGTCGTTTTTCATCAGGGAATGGTCACTGATCACCCGTGCACATTGGCGCTTTGCACACAGCCTCTTCCCCCTGGCCAGAGCACCTCATAGCCGCTTGGACGGACGCAGGCGTCGGTGGCGGCGAGCATCTTCAACGCCGGCAGCCTCTGCGGTGGCAGGGCCACCCGTGGCGGCCAAACGGAGCCAGCACCGGCCCGTTACGCCGTTCTGCGCCGCCCTTTGCTCCCTAGCCCTCCGCGTGGCTCATGCATGCCAGCGCACCCCCGCAGCACCGTCGCCTTGGCCCGGCAAGCACAGGGCGTGCCCTCTGCCGCCGACGGGCCCGCGCCGCCCCGTTCCGTCGAATCCACCCAGGACTCCTAATCCAAGCTTGTTTAGCGTCAAAACGGAACCAGTGGAACTCCACGTTGACGCCCAACTCCCTAAACCTCCCCAACCAAGCTCTACGCCGCTGTAACCATCGCCGAAGAACTCCATTCATGGCCACCGCCTCGGATCGCCTATAAAAAGGAGCCCCGAGCTCGCTCTCGTGCACGCTCCACCACTGCACCTCACCAACACTCTGCCAAGCCACTAGGAGGACCTCGAAGAGGTCTCCTCCCCCAACTCCGGCCGCCCTGATCCGCCTTGGCCATCAGCTCGATTCACTCCGGTGAGGCTATCCCCGTCGCCCAAACCACGTCAGTAGCCACCTCGGGCACCCAGTGAGCTAACCCAAGCTTTGATTTGACCTTCGCAGCCCTCCCCGATGAGATCCAACTCCACCCGAGCCGCCGTCCGCTGGAGCAAGGGCCGCCGTCAACGTAGTGCTCGCCGTCGACCACCACCATCACCCACCGACGCGGAAGAACACGCCGATCACTCTGGTACCACCCGACCCCCCTGCCTCGCCGTGGATCGCCGCCGGCGACCACCGCAGCTCTCGGGCGCCGTCGAGCCCTGTTTTCCCCCCTTTGAAAATTTAAACCTGACGGGTGGGACCCCTTCATCAGAGTTTTCTCTTTTTCTGAATCGTTTTTTGTTTTATTCAGTTGACCCCCTGGAAACTTTCTGTTTCATTACAGACGGGTCCCTCGTTTTAAAACCTTTATAACTTTCAAACAGAAAATGATTTTTGGTTGAATCTTTTTCTGTCATCTTTATTTTTCTGTCTAGTTTTTTCTAATATTTATTTGAAAAATATTTGGAACACTTTTCTGTGCACACGCGGTATTTATGATAAGTACGTATTTTTCTTATACTGTAGATACCGGAGGAGGTGACGGAGCCGCGAATTTCGCCAAGTTAGACTCCGACTACTCTGAACCAGGCAAGCATGTTTGAACTCTTGATATGATGAGTGGTTGTTGCATGTTTGCATTTAGTAGTATCATGGCATGTTTATGAACATTTCGTTGAATGTTATATGTCATTCAAAAATGAGGCAAGTGAGTTTCGGAAATCCATATGTTGTTGGATATAAATTTGCATGGCCATGTGATGGCATGAGAATGGGTAAGATGGCAGTGTTGTGGCATGCCAGTCTTATGCCAGTCTATTTGACTTCAGTATCAACGTGAATCAAGTCACATCCCCATTCATTTCTCTTCCCGTACTACCACATGTTTTCCGCAAGGAATATGGCTTAGTAAGCTGCAAACCGTTTTCCTGGTACACACCAAATAGAGAGGCCGGGATGAGGGTTCCATGGCCCTGGATTAAAGCCCGTCATCCGGTCAGGGGGCATGGGTGTTTCCGGTTGGGACCGAGAGGGGGCACCCCTTAGAGCGCGCGTATAGAAATTTGATCCCATGCTATTCGAGGTTGTGACCTCCCCGTCTCAAAGTTTTTCTTGGATGTTGTCTACGGTGATTCCTGGTATCGTGAGGTGGAATGGGTGTGTACTTGTTAAATGTGTTTCTACCGAAATACCGTAAACGTAACTAGTCATTCGTGACTACGGAAATCCGTTGGCTGTGGGCAATTAGTACAAACTCTGCAGAGTCAAAAATCCTTTGAATCATCTTGTACATGTCCAAGTACTGTGTTCATCTTACCTCATCAAATGTCAGTCTCAGTGACAAAACTCCGGTGAACCACATGAGTGTTAAGTCCGGTTAAAAGTTTATTCTTATGGATGGACTAACATGTTATTCACTTTTGATATAAGCCCTTTCTGTGATGTCGCTCAGACGTCCGACTGTGGCACACTTGTTATTTACTATTGATATAAGCCCTTTCTGTGATGTCGCTCAGACGTCCGACCATGGCATGCTTGCTATTTATTTTCAATAAAAGCCCTTTCTGTGATGTCGCTCAGACGTCTGACTGTGGCACACTTGCTATTTATTTTCAATAAAAGCCCTTTCTGTGATGTCGCTTAGACGTCCGACTATGGCACGCTTGTTATTTATTTTCAATAAAAGCCCTTTCTGTGATGTCGCTTAGACGTTCGACTGTGGCACACTTGTTATTTATTTTTCAATAAAAGCCCTTTCTGTGATGTCGCTTAGACGTCCGACTGTGGCACGCTTGTTATTTATTTTCAATAAAAGCCCTTTCTGCGATGTCGCCCAGACGTCCGACTGTGGCACGCTTGTCTTTTAATTTTCAATATAAGCCCTTTATGTGGTGTCGCTTAGACGCCCGACTGCGGCATGATTTTCATTTGTTTACCTTTCGAGGCGTCGCTCCAGACACCCGATCGGTTTTCAGTTATTTGGTTTACTTATCATGTCGTGCAAATTTTTATTATTGGAATGAACATTATTAATTTGTTCACGACGCATTCATGCATGCATTTGTTATATCTTTTGTCCGAACTGTCTTGCGAGTACTTTCAAAGTACTCACCTGGCTTGTTGATTTGGCCAGATGTTGATGAAGGCGATCTCATGGATGAAGAGTTTGATAGCGAGTCCGACGCCTAGAGGAGTCCCAGTCAGTCTCGTGTGATCCTGTATTTGGTCACTGTGTTATATACGCTTCCGCTACCCCAGAAATAAATTCATCGAGCCTCACCTTGACTCTCGATGAGCTGCCAGTTTAGGAGTCAAGTTATCCACCACCAATTTTTTCTCGAGCTAGTAGCATGTCACCACCCACTGTGTCATAACCGCCCTTATGTATAATATTGGCGTGTTTGTAATAAATTGTTGAGCATCCTCAGCTCAACCCTATAATATATTTGATGCTACTGGTCTTCTGTATTCAAGTATTTGTCTACCTAGTGAGGATAACTCTTCCTATACTGGAATCAAGAAATCGATTTCTCAATAAGAATTTTATTGAAAAACCGGTCATGACACCATGGTATGGGGAGAGATCGGAGACGTTGGAGATGTCGCTCATGTTGTACTTGTCGTGTGGGAGATCGATCTTGTAAGCATTGTTGTTGTAGTGTGCTAGCACCTTGAAGGGTCCGTCGGCTCGAGGGAGAAGCTTGGACTTGCGTTCGTTGGGGAAGCAGTCCTTGCGAAGGTGTAGCCACACGAGGTCTCCAATGTTGAATATCATGGGATGCTTGTTGACGTTGAGCTTGGTCGCGAGTCGTTGTACTTGGCGCTCGATGGTGTGCCTTGTATCTTCATGCATCTTCTTGATGTAGCTTGCACGGGCACTTGCGTCGAGGTTGGTGCGCTCTTGTAGAGGAAGAGGTAGAATGTCAATTGGGGACAATGGGTTGAAGCCGTAGACGACCTCGAAAGGGGACTTGCCGGTCGTCGAATATCTTGCACGGTTGTAGGCGTACTCGGTGATGGGTAGACATGCCTCCCACTCCTTGATGTTCTTCTTGATCAACACGCTAAGTAGAGTGGAGAGTGTATGGTTCGTCACCTCCATTTGGCCGTCGGTTTGAGGATGGTATGACGAAGAGAACAATAGCTTGATTCCTATCTTGGTGCATAGGGTCTTCCAAAAGTAACTCAAGAACTTGACATCGCGGTCCGAGACAATCGTCTTTGGCACTCCATGAAGTCGCAAGATTTCCCTACAAAAGAGATTGGCAATATGTGAAGCATCGTCTATCTTGTTGCAAGGAATGAAATGTGCCATCTTAGAAAATCGGTCCACAACAACAAAGACGGAATCCTTGCCATTTTGAGTTCTAGGCAAACCAAGTACAAAATCCATGCTAATGTCTTTCCAAGGTTGATAAGGAATAGGAAGGGGCATGTAAAGACCATGGGATTGAGCTTTAGACTTAGCTTTGCGACATGTAGAGCAACGGTTGGTGAAGCATGAGACGTCACGGAACATCTTGGGCCAAAAATAGTTCTTAGAGAGCGTGGCGAATGTCTTGTCGCGTCCAAAGTGTCCCATGAGTCCGCCTCCATGAGCCTCTTGCAAAAATAGTAAACGAAGAGAAGACTCGGGAATGCAAAGTTTGTTAGCTCTCATAAGATAATCATTCTTTATGTAGTATCGTTCCCAAGAAGTTTGTGTCAAACACTTAGCATAAGGAGTAGAAAAAGAAGGATCATGCTCATACAAGTCTTTTATATGCTCAAAACCAATAACATTCAACTCAAGTTGAGTGACAAGCGTGCATATGCGTGAAAGTTCATCCGCAACAACATTTTCTTTACCCTTAATGTACTTGATCACATATGGGAAAGATTCAATGAATTCACTCCATTTGGCATGACGCTTGTTCAATTTAGTTTGACCTTTTAAATACTTAAGCATTTCATGATCGGTGTGTATGACAAACTCATGAGGTCTAAGATAATGTTCCCAAACATGTAGCACACGCACTAAAGCATATAATTCTTTGTCATAGATGGGATAGTTAAGTTGAGCACCGAAGAGTTTTTCACTAAAATATGCAATTGCTCGTTTTTCTTGCATCAAAACTCCACCAATTCCGGTACCACTTACATCACAATGAACCTCAAAAGTTTTCTCAAAATTGGGCAAAGCAAGAATCAGAGCATGAGTAAGCAAAGACTTGAGCTCATCAAAAGCGGTGGATTGCAAAGACCCCCAAACAAAAGGAGCATTCTTCTTACTCAAGGCATGCAAAGAAGAGGCAATTGTGCTAAAGTTTTTCACAAAGCGGCGATAAAATCCTGTAAGACCAAGAAAACTACGCACTTGTTGCAAATTGGTGGGTCGGGGCCAAGTTTTAATTGCCTCAATCTTAGTTCCATCAACATGGACACCCTTGGAAGAGACAACAAAACCCAAGAAAACCACTTTGTCAACACCAAACGTGCATTTTTTTCAAGTTTGCATAAAGGCTTTCCTTGCGAAGGGTTTGCAACACAGATTTAACATGATTAATATGCTCTTTCATGGTTTTGCTAAACACAAGAATATCATCAAAGTAAACCACAACAAAGACTCCAATATAAGGACGAAGCACATGATGCATAAGACGCACGAAAGTACCGGGAGCTTCCGATAAATCCATAGGCATAACTAACCATTCATACAAGCCAAATTTTGTTTTGAAAGCGGTTTTCCATTCATCACCCTCTTGTATGCGGATTTGATAATAGCCACTTTTAAGATCAATTTTTGAGAAAAAGTTCGCTCTGCTAAGCTCATCAAGCATGTCATCTAAGTGAGGAATGGGATGCCTATAGCAAACGGTAATAGCATTTATAGGTCTACAATCGGAACACAAGCAGAAACTTCCATCTGGTTTAGGTACGAGGATAACGGGAACGGCACAAGGGCTTCAGCATTCACGTACATGACCGTTGTCAACGAGTTATTGTACTTGCCGTTGAATCTCCTCAGTTTCTTCGGGGTTGACACAGTATGGAGCTTTGTTTGGAAGTGGCGCTCCGGGGATGAGGTCGATTCGATGCTCAATGCCTCGTAGAGGAGGTAGAGTCAGAGGTAGCTCATCGGTGAAAACATCTTGGAATTCCTGCATAAGAGATTGAAACACTAAAGGTAGCTCATGAGAGGTGTTAGTTTTTGGTTCTCCATCCTTGCACACAAGGACAAAGTGCATCACACTCGATGGGTTCTCACACACTTCTCTCATCTCACTTTTTGTGGCAAATAGGACTAGGTTTTTTTCTCTACGCGAAGAGGCGCTCAAGTTTGGCTTGTGGCTCTCACTCACTTTTGGGTGGATCACTTTCTCACTCTTCTCTCCATGATGGGTGGCTTGCTTGTCGGCTATCACTTGACTGGGAGACATAGGTCATAGCACATATTCCTTCCCTTTCATTTTGAAGCTATAGTGATTGGTGCGGCCCATTGTGGATGACACCACGGTCGAATTGCCATGGTCGACCAAGAAGGAGGTGGAAAATGGTCATTGGGACCACATCACACTCCAAAGTGTCCTCATATGCACCAATTTTGAAGGAGACTTGGATCGTATGCTCAACTCGTATAGTGCCGGAGTCACTTAGCCATTGAACCTTGTAGGGGTGCGGCTGCTTCCTCTTGACCAATTGAAGCTTGGAGCATAGTTCTTCACTTGCCAAGTTGTGGCAACTACCTCCATCGATGATGACCTTGACAGACCTTCCATTGATGTTGGCCTTTGTGTGGAAGATGTGGCATCATTGGTCTTCTTCTTGTTGATGTTGAAGAGTCAAGACTTTGGAGACAACAAGAGCGGGGCTCGAATCCTCATCACAAAAGACTTGATCATCTTCATCCTCATTCATGCGCCGGTGCATGGCCACTTGCTCAATAGCTTCCATCTCCTCTTCACTCATAGAGTCATATGTACCATCATCGTTGAGGATCATTGTGCGCTTGTTCATGCATTGGTAGGACTTGTGGCCTCGGCCGCCGCAAGTCAAACACTTGAAGGAGCTTGTTTTGACGGTCTCATCGGTCGGAGTAGATGATGAAGCACACGGCTTGAAGTTTCTTGTGGTAGGAGGAAGACGACTTGAACTTGCCGAAGTTTTCTTGTAACTTGACTTGTCGTCATTGCTTGGAGAAGGCTTGGTTGATGTAGATGTTGGAGGAGTCGTTGAAGCTTGGTGGTTCGAGAAACCATAGGCCTTGGATGAGTACTTGGCGTACTTGAAGTCATCTTGCACTTGACGTTCGTCCTTGGTAGCTTGATGTACGAGCTCAATGAGGTTGGAGTATGGTTGGAAGTTGGCAATCTTCTTTATGGGATGATTGAGTCCATTCAAGAAATGTGCCATAGTTTGCTCATCATATTCCGTGACATTGGCTCGAATCATGGCTATCTACGTTTCCTTGTAGTATTCTTCAACACTCTTTGTTCCTTGCTTGAGGAGTTGTAGCTTCTTGAAAAGATTGCGGTTGTAGTAGGTTGGTACAAAATGTGCTCGCATAGCATCCTTCATTTGAGCCCAAGTGGTGATTGGTGGTTCACCTCTTGCTTGACGGCATTCAAGGACTTGTTCCCACCATATGAGCACATAGTCTTAGAACTCAAGTGATGCCATAGCAATCTTCTTCTCTTCCTCATAGTTGTGCAAACGAAAGATTTTGTCGACCTTCAATGCCCATGAGAGGTACTATTCGGGATCATTGCTTCCATTGAACTTGGGTATTGTGAACTTGAGCTTGCCATAGCGTTGCTCTTCATTGTGTTGTTGGCGATGGTGATGATGACGCCCTTGACGTGGAGGGTAATCATCCTCATGTTGCTCTTGGTGCGGAGGAAGTCCATGATCCACTTGCTCTTGTTGAACTTGAGGTTGAAGTGGGGCTTGACGAGCTTGTGGAGGATATTGAGGAACTTGACGTTGTACTCGCGGTCGGTAGTTCCTCTCTTGGATTTCTTCTCGAAGGGCTTCCTCTTGATTGCTCCATTCGCGATTGCGGTTGGCGATGGCTCGACTTGATTCTTGAAGGGCACATTGCGCCTCAAGAGCTTGCGCTTCACGTTGTTGTTGTTGAAGACGTTGAGCCTCGGCGTCTTGTTCCTCTTGGTGTAGGCACACTCGTTCTTCCTCTTGGCAACGTAGACGTTGTCGTTCTTGAGCTTGTGCAAAAGCTACTTGGTTGGAATGAAGTCGAGGGTCTTTCTCATCGACTTGCTCTTGTGAATGCTTGTCATGTAGTGGATTGCGAGACGCATGACGGTCTTGACGCGCGGCTCGTCGAAGAGTGTTCGATGACGGTGTACTTGAGTCGGAGAAGTTGTCGTCGGAGTGTTGACTCGAGCAGCTCCGTCTTGAGGATGAAGAAGTGGAAGGACGTCGGTTCCTCATGAAGGCGCGGATCTCGTCCATTCTTGCATCATTCTCTTGCTTGTGAGCGTCGAATTTGTTGTCGAAGTAGTCCCTCATTGCTTGTTGCTCTTGGTGCAATGCATTTTGAGCTCCAAATAGGTGGTTCTTGGTGACGAATGATGACATGTCGTCGTCGTTCTCGATGAGTGGTGGATTGGTAGAAGAACTTGGCCTATTCATCATTCCAAACAAAATGTGAGTGGTAGAAGGAAAAGAACGTGTACCAAATGTACCTTGACCGAAGTTGAAGATGAATCAAGTTCACTCAAATGCGGACAATGAAATAGCACTGTTGGTACCAATTCTTGACGGTTCTCACACCTACACACGTAAAAGCTTATGGTGGAGCTTGGTTAGGATGGTGGCACAAAATTTGATGCAATAGTAAGTGAGCTTCAATAATGTTGGAAAAGATTCACAAATTTGCAAATGCAACAAGTAGACCAAGCAAGTTGTACATGGAAACACACACGCAAATAGATAGATGGGATTGTGCAAACCAAAAGTGAGCCAAAATGTGGAAACCACGAAAATGCTCTTGTTGCACAATACTAGAGAGACGCTAGAACGATTGCACAATAGACGGATATGTAAACTTGTGCACAACCTACTAGCCAAAAATGCAACGATCTCTATCCCAAGTATGCTATATGTTTGGTGTCTCGGTGCTATGATCCAAGATGATAGGATATGACAATCTTAATGTATTATGATGCTATGGTTCTTGCTTATAAGATCTTTGCTTATCTTTCCTCTTTGCTTAAAAGCTTGGGTGGCTCTTTCACTTTTGAGCTCTTTTCTCATGCAAAACTTCACAAACCAAGATAGTAATTGTGTATGCGATGACAACTTTGTGACACACAAGTTGATCTCAAGATATGCACCACTATTGTATGGTATGTATGCTATGGAGTATGATCACTAATGTGCACAAGTCACGTTGCCAGCAATACTCAATGGCTAGTCTCAATGGGTAAGCAACGCAAAAGTAGGGACATGTGGGGTATCAATGCAATTGCAAGTTATGACAAAGGTGTCGTCAGAGTTACCGTCCTTGGTGATGATGAATAGTCGATGGAGATGAGCGGTGGTGATGTTGACGTCGAACCGTACCTAGATATACGAAACACAATAGGACACGGGAACCACAACCCAAACTCTCAAAGACCAAAACGTTTCAAAATCGACGTAGGAAGTAGCGGTGATCGGTGGTGGTGTTTGTGGAAAATGGTATGGGTATGCGGAAGTAGACGTGGGCTCCGGGCAAAATTGGGTGAAGATATGGTGGATGGTGGCGCGGGTGTGGAGCTGCTGCTGCGAGGGGCCGGATGTCCGGGCCAGACGCCAGATGTCCGGTACGCCGGATGTCCGGTGGACTCGGCGGATGTCCGGGCTCCTGGATCGTGGACGAACACAATGAACTCCACGGTAAAATCGCAACTCCGGGGCAAAATTCGGACGAATTGGTGGATGGAAAAGGGTGGGGAAAGCTAGATCCACACGCAGCAACACAAATCCGTGGACCAAAGCCAACAAAATCTCAACTCACCAACAAATCACAAAAAAAAATTTGGGGCTATTTTTGGTGGGGATTTTCGGATTTAGGACGAAATCAACAAAATCAAGCTAGAAAACACGGGGTAGAGGCTCCAAAAACATGATCAACGTGGCTCATGATACCAAGATGATGTAGGGCGGAACCCTATGTGGACGATCTTTCATGTTTGGAGTGGATCTTACGGGGAATCACGAAGAACACGCGGAAGCACAAAGGGGAAACACGGGGAGAACGAGAGAGAATCACTAAACCGACAAGGAATCAATCACACGAGTGCTAGATCACCGACAACAAAGAGTAACATATGATCCACAATCAACAAAGGTAAGGATACAAACGGAACCGTTCTTCTCCGAGAGGAGGTCTTGAATCCGCGAGGGGATCTTCCCGTAAAGGGGTCTTGAATCCAAGTGGATCTTCTCCGAGGAGGCCGCGGTCTCTCACGAAGAGGAGATCCGATGGATGAGCGAGGCTCTATCTCACAAATGAGCTAAATCAACGCTAACCCTAAAACGTACGGGAGGAGGGAGTATATATAGTCAAAGGGGCGAAGGGATACATGGGTCACGACCCAAAGGAGCTGCGCGCAGGCAGGGGGCGCCGGATGTCCGGGCATCGGGCCGGATGTCCGGTGGCTCGTGAGGTGCCAGATGTCCGGGCTGGAGGTGTCGGATGTCCGGTGCGTAGGCCGGATGTCTGGGCTGTCGGGGCCATCTTCTGAGCATTCGGGACGCTGTGCATCAGAAGTCTTCAGACTTCTCTGGAGCACTATGGGCACGGCAAGGACATGGATCGGGCAAGTCCTACAGGTGCCTACATACCATGGGATGGATGGGAGAGGGAGGAGCGTTACCCAGCTCACCATAGGACACGATGGGGTCGACGGAGACGAGCCGAAGACAAAGTGAGGGAGCTCTGAACTTCGACGAGGCCCTGGCCAAGAAGAGAACGGAAGCAGCGGAAGAGCCAGGCGCGGAACTTGGCGTCTCCCTCGGTGATGTAGTGGAAGCAGCGGACGACGGGGAGGCAGATCGACTTGAAGGAGGCGGCTGGAGGTGACCGTGGGAGCAACGGCGACGGCTATCCTGAGCTCGAGCTGAAGCTCGGTCGGTTCATGGCGGGCAGGTCGATGGCGAAGCGCGCGTGGAGTCTGAGTAAAGTGTAGAGAGGGTCAAACGGTCAGACAAGAGGGAAACGAAAACCCGGTTGGACTCGGATCGGTCAACGAAGGCAAGGAGGAACACATCAACTACGAATGGATGCAAGCTTTATGAAAACATGCAGATGCAATGCACATGATGCTATGAGATGAGATGCATGACATGAAGAAAATGCAAAACAAAAGACAAAAACCCAACCACGAAGGAAATAACATAACACATAGCCGGAAATCACAAGAGTTAGAGTTACAATTATGGAAAGTTACATCCGGGGTGTTACAGGAGGCCCGGCGGAGAGGATCCGGCTTGCCTGCTCCCTTCCCATGCTCCCATCCGTGCTCCCACTTCATCCTACGACTATCTTTTTTTCCTTTTCTTTTTCTATCTAATCATCTCCCCCCTGATTTTAAGGGGGTGGGGCCGGACCTTATTTTGTTCCAATCAAAACAAGCCACGTACGCGGGAGCACGGATGGGCACACGCTGGGGGAGCAGGCAAGTCTCGTCCGGGCGGAGAGGGAGGAGGAGGCGGAGTCCCGGAGGCCCATTTTTTGTGTAAAAAAGTTTCGTGTCATGGAGAGTATAGTATACAACTTAATGGCAACCTACCGTTTGTGAAAACTGATGCTCGTGTAGTCATGTAGATTCTGTGTTACAATAATAACCTTGTACAAAGGACGCACATGGCATGATTTTGCCAAACACATGACTAAATCTTAAACTTCATTGTTACTTGGAATCAAAATCCTAAATTAAGAAATGTACTTTCCCAATCTGCTTGGAGCCTTGGATGCTGTTCAGAAAGGAGAGATGGGACAGTTTTGATGTTTCACGTAAGTTGTGGTAATGTTGTCATAATAAGAAGTGAACTTTGCTTCTTGCAGAACATCATGAGCATGATCACACCCATGACCCTGGTGTTTCCTCTGTAAGCATTGTTTGAGAAGGTCAGACTTCAAATTTTTTGGCAAGCATTTATATATTTTCTCAAGATAGCTAAGATGAATCTCTAGGTATTTATTTATGGCCCTGCACATGATGGGGTTGTATATATCGAAACAAACATCTCACAATTGATTCTCCTGATGAACGCAGTGCTGACATATGCCGGATGAAGGGACTACTCTATCAGTGGAATGTCTCAATGCTTTGCCTTTCAGGTTTCTAACCATAATTTATACTGGTGAAAACAATGTCGTAATTTCTTTTAGTGCCATGTTAAAAGGGATACACTGGGTCCAAACAGTCATATACATAAATTTATTTGTTGTTCGGAAAGGCATATCTTTCCTTTCATGTTCTTATTTGCCATTTCAATCTTGGGTCTCCATGCCCAAGCACAAGCTGTTACCTTAATAATCAATTTATTTTTACTCCTAATCTAGATCAAGGATTATGTTCTTGATGCTAGAGTGCCACTGGACAATTGCTTGGCCTATTCGAAGATTCCTCCTATGTATAAGCTTACACAAGTTTTTCTTTCAGATTTGCACAGATGGGAGAACAAATTGCTATTTGTTCTGCTGCGCTCTCGTTATGGACCACTTCCATGTTATCCATCTGCAAGGAGTGTATATGATGACACTTTACATGGATCTCCCAACAGATTGAATGTGCCACGCATGAACGAGATCATGCCCATCGGCACGAACCTCAACCGGGAAGAGCAGGAGCCGGGCTTCCAGGATTGCCTGCTGAAGGAATAGGCCAGAGACACCAAGTTTCTCTGCTCCTCCTTTTTTCGTGGGGTGGATCTCCAGCTCCATGATTTTGAGCTTTGCGGCTGCATCCAGAACTTGTTCTTCAAATGCTGAGGCTCAACTGTGCTTGAGCTGACATGAAGCATGAAACGCGAGGTGTATGTATATCGACCTGGCTGTTTCATCGTTGAAACCTGGCCGTCCGGAGTCCTCACAGCTGGGTGTAATTACCTCGCGCATGTAATTAATTAATAATTGATATAAACCGAGGAGATAAATCAGTTGCAAACCGCATGTATGTATGGCACACAGTATATGATTCCATTGCATGCATGGTCGGAGTCGGACACGGAAACCGAATCCCGTACGTGTGGTGATCGATGGTGTCTTTTTTTGAAGGACCAGCAATGGCTGGTGTTTCATTGATCATAAGCAGGGAGCAGTTGACAAAGTGATAAAGGTGGAGATCCGAAGATCAAGGAAAGTAAGAAGAAGAAGAAGAAAAGAACATAGTGCCCCCAGGCACAAGCCGCTAGCCTACTCTCCCGACGGCTCCCCGAAGGGGCTCTGCACTGATTTGATGCCGGCTTGTTGCCAGAGGCCTATCCCTCTTCTGATCTCGTTGAGAATGTCTTCCACCTTGGCCTCCTTTTCCCTAAATGTGCAGTGGTTCCTCTCCTGCCATATCTGCCAAAGGGCAAGCATTGCAAGAGACTTGGTCGCTTTCCTGTGAGCAGGCGGCGATGCATCTGACATGGCTTTGAACCTGTCCAAGGAGCTTGTGTTGCCAATCCATGATTCATGTCTTAGCACGCGGTAGCACGTCCATGTTGCAATTGAATTCCAGGTACGCAAGATTCCATGTTGCAATTGAATTCCAGCTAGTATTCGGATTTATCCAGTATCTCGATGGTGTCAATCACCGATTCGTATCAAGTACGTACGTCTGCCTACCTTTTTGTACTCCGTCTATATATACACATGCACTATGGGAAGGTACTAGCTGCACTGCAAAGCAAGACTACACGTTCGCTGGAAAATACTCTAGAATCGATCAGAAAACTAGCTGTGTTTTCTCCATCGTCCAGCCGAGAGGAGGCTATGAAGATCCGGCATGTGCTAACCCAATCCGTCACCTTTCTCGGTACATATTGTTGAGTAAATAGGCAATTTCTCGATTAAATTAATTCACGAGTAAATCACTAGCATGGCATTGACTAAGTTGATGACGTACTGACTTTGATCTAAACATGCACGTACTAAGCAAACAGTAGACAAATCTACGCATACTGCTAGTACTGCTAATATGAAATTAATCAGGAGCGGGATAAACGGGTTATACCCTCCAGTAGGCCATGCCGGCCTTCTTGTCGGCTTCAGCTTTCTCGGCGGCGGCACGGTCGGGGTCGGTGGACATGGTGATGATGAAGGCGACCCGGACGTAGAGGAAGTAGACGATTGGAAGCGAGCAGTCGCGTAATCGCTGCCCAAAAACCTATTCGCCCCTCACCCCATATAGGAACCAGAAGGGCGTGGTTTTGAAGACCTGCTCTCTCGTCGAGCGTGTACGCGGCGGACGGGATGGAGTTACCGGCGGTAGCAGCAGCAAAGGAATGACGGTGGGCGTGCGCGTGAGCAGATGTGATCTGTTCGTGGCGGCTAGGGTTAGGGGACACAACACACTTATATAGAAGCAGCCACGTGGAGAGACGTGGGCTTGACCCACGTCCGAGTCCGTGACAGCCCACGATCCAGGCTCGGCTCGGCTCATTCCCGCAACCCGCGGCGCGGCGCGGCGCGGCGCGTCGTAACGTGGCGTGGCGTGGCGTGGCGTGGCGTGGCAGGCGGCGGAGGAGGAGCGCACGAGGGCCTCTTCTCTTCTCAAGCTCCAATAGAATGTAGAAAAGCCACCCTTATAAACCACTCCAACTTTTCTTCCACTAGCATGGTGGGACTAAACTTCCCACCACCTTGTCATGCCACCTGCATGGGCCCTTAGAGATCAAATCTGAAATTGTTATATGGGCTCTAGGCCCATCTCGCATTTCAACACATATATAGGCCTCTTTTTTCAGTGTTCTTTAGCGTTGATATTTTTCTTCTATCTGTTCCTTCTTTTTGGAGAATTTTTAATTAAATTTGGAATGCTGTTATGGTCGTTGCATTGTTGGTGTTGGTGCCCGAGGGAATAATGCTAGTGATGGGTGGCAAGACACCTGCGATGGCGGTTTTGTCGGAAAGTATGGAGCCTGCAATTAAAAAGGTATGTGATACAATTATTTTTTAAATGTGGGCTTCAGTTTGTCGCTCCCTTTGATTTCAGCCGACATATTAATAAATGCATGCATGGAATATGTGCTTATTTTGCAGGGCGATATGGTGTTTGTGCACAACATGAGCAATGAACCTTTCCGCGTTGGAGAGATCATTCTTTTCAAGGTTGATAGCTTTGAACATCCAGTTGTCCATCGCGTGATCAAGGTAACAGCAAGCCCTCTAGTATCTCTTGCTACACACCAATCAAATCATTAAAAGTTTATATGTCATATTTTGTTTGCATTGAAAATAATCTTCTCAAATTATTCTAGGTTCATGACCATCGAGATATTGGAGAAATCCGAATACTCACCAAAGGAGATAACAATTTAGTGGATGACCGGTTTCTCCATGCGAGCGGGCAGCTTTGGCTTCAACCGCATGACATTATTGGATGGGTTGCACGGTCGCTTGTTCTCTTATCATGCGTCTACTATCGAATTTGGACGTGTATTACTATGGATGTATATATACCTCGATCTACCATTTTAATTGATTAATGTCTTTGCATTGTTAATTTGTGTGTTTTGTCCAATGCTAACAGCTACCTGCCATATGCTGGATGGCCTACTATCTTCATCAGTGAAGCTTATAAGGTACGCAAGCACACGTTATATTCTGGTTAATTTCTGTATATACCATTGTTTACTTAATTAAATACTCACAAAAGGTCTCTCTTTTCCTTCTTATGAAAGATGTTGCTGAATGGTCGAAGCACTACAACTCCAGAAGTATATTGGGTAACAATGTAACCGCGGCAGATTTATGTGGATTGTCTCCATAATGTCTTGTTAGGGGTTAAAGAATGCATCAAGCGATCGAAGAGTATGTAAATGATGCATCATTATCATAGTCTCCACAACATAGTAATCGAGATCCATCCGTCTTGTTGTAGTTATTTCTGTAGCACGGTTGACAAGATTTCTTTTTTCGAGAACACGCAAAAGTCTTACATTTCTTTGCACGATCAGCATGATTCTAACTCCTTCTTTGAAAGGTAGATTTTGGTGAAACATGTTGTTAGATGTATTCTTCTTCTTTTTTGACAAATGGTGAACTTTATTGACTCAAAGAAAAGTATTATTGGGATACAAAAACAATGAACACACATCTGGCCTCTGCATTGGCAACGATGAGTGTGAGTAGCCATAGAAGGGTCAGTACACCCTTGCCGGAGAGCAGATGGCGGTTGCGGGACGTTGGATCTGAGGGACGAGTTGGAGGCACCAAAGGCAAGGCAACGCACGTCCTCACCGTCGCCCTCCGCTGTGCGGCTTAGCCCGACAGGCTCCTTCAACAATGGTGAGGGAGGGAAGTTGTAGTGAAGGCCTCTAGGAGTGGCGGCGGCCTCCGGAGTCCCCCACGAGCGACCCGGGGGGCAGTTTGGGTTGCGTATTGGGAGGCAATTCACATGTAGAGCGGAAGAGAAGCAATTGTTTGCTACGTCCTATGGACTCGGTCTTTACGTTGTTTTAGCTTAAGACCCACTTTTTTCAATGTATAAAACTTGCTAAGGTCGACTTTAGAAGCCTTAAGACAAACCTTATGTCCACTTTAAAAACGGCTACATCAAATCAGTCTTGCGTATCTTTTTGTGAGCAAATTTTAATATGGGACACTCTTACCTCCTTTTTAGAGGTAAGAGTATATGATTGATCTGAGCTTGTGGATCCCAAGATGAATGTAATGAAACACGAGAAACTCACTCTTGAACAACCATCAATAAAAAAATACATTTGGTTCGAAATAGAGCTACAAAAATAAGAGAAAAATTCATCATAGGTCCCCAAACTTGCAGTGGCCTTAGCTTTAGTCCCTGTGGTTAGAAATACCCGTAATACGGTCACCATACTTGCTCTAGGGGGTCATGTACGGTCCAAAATACGTTTTTCTATATGTACGCGCTGAGCTGGCTTCAGTCAACGGCTGCCACGCGGGCGCTGACTGCCACATGCGCTTGCTCGCTAGAATACGCAGGCAACTAGGGTTTTTTTTGCAAAACTATCAGTTATTAAGATCTCCTCCCCCCACCTGGTCGGATCGAGTTACTCGTGCGGACCGAGCCCACCCGCTGCCCTCTCCCAACCCTAGCCCACCGGCCTCCCTCCGCCGCCGCCGCCGCAGCCATTGCCGCCGCTCCCTCTCCACCGCCGCAGACATTGCCGCCGCCCTCTCTCCTCATGTCTTCTTCGAGCTCTGTTCGATCCGGGCTACGTGGCCGCTCCGTTGTCCTTCCTTTGATCTCGTGCCCGGATTGTGGCGAGCAGGTGAAGTTCTACCGCTCTGGCACGGACGAGCACGAGGGGTGGGTCTTCTACAGGTGCAGCAAACACCAGGTCAAGTTCCTCTACCTGTGTTGTAGATCTTTTCTTCACTATTTCTGCATCAGATTTAATTGTAAGACTGCATTAGGGTTTTGTCAGATTGAACTTAGTTAACTAGCATTAGGTTTGTACTGCAATTGGTTGGTGTTAGTTAACTGAAATTTATAGTTAACTGAACTTTTTTAGATAACTGAAAATGCTCTGTTTCTCTGTTTTTTAGGTCACCTGTGATTTCTGGCGTTGGGAGCTAGAATATGTGCAGCATCTTGTTGAACATAGGGTTCTTGTTGGTGATGCTGCTATGGATGCAATAGGAGCAGCTGAGGATAAAAGGGAGGAGCTTGAGAGGAAGAGGACTGAAGCAATGAACACAAGAAGCATAGCTGGAAGAGGCATGGCTGGGAGAGGTGTTGGCAGAGTTGATTTTGGGTCATTTGGCACCCCTAGTGAGAAGAACTTTGCTACCAAGTAGCAAGTTGCTATGCTGCTTGGATTAGGTAGAGAAATTCTACTGCTTCTGAAGCTGGTGATGGTTGCTGCTATGTTGCTTTGTGTGTTGTGTTTCTTAGTAGTCATGAAGAACTGAGATGTACTGAAATCAGTGAGCAGAGCACACTAAGTAGATTAAGTACTTGTTTTGGGTTTGGATGCATGCTTTGATGGTTGTAATGGTTGCATGGTGTGATGGTTATAATGGATAACTGATCAAATAATATGAATACTGGAGTTATGTACCAATGTTGTTATGTTACTTCTGCATTTAGACAGCAACACAACATGTCTCAATTGAATTCTAATCATTTGACAACATATTACAGTTTAAAACCAAATCCATTGCACTTAAAATTCAGTTGGCAGGCAAGATAAAATTAGTTGACAACCAAATCTATTTCACAACATAGTTGGTCAAATTAAGTTTACACAGGGACAAGAACAAGATAAGTTCAGTCAAAATCATTCAGCATCCCCTTAAGTTTCTTTATCTTCTCCTTCGTCTCCTCTTTGTGTTTGAATAAGTCACCTATCATGTACTCAAGCTTTCTCTTCTCTTGCCTCAATTGATCCCTCTCCTGCATGACTTGGTCCCTCTCTTTCTCTGCCTTAGCTTTGAATACCTGATGAATATTTGTTACAGATTTGTCAGTGCTCTTCTTCTTCTCAAGCTCTTCCTTCAGATCAGACATAGCAATTTGTGTGTTGCCTAATTGACTCATTGCATGCTCCTTTTCAGCCACTATCTTGGCAAAATCAAGCTTGAAATGTCTCAGCTCATTCTCCATTTTCTCCATTTTTGTCTTCTGTTCCAAGATCTTCAAGTTCTGTTCAACACTCAACACATTTTCTTGTAGCCTTTGTTTTGTCTCCTCCTCATACATGTTCCATATGGTAGCTAGGATCATCTTCAATGCTTCAGGCCACTCAGGGTCTATCCATTCCACATAGGTACATTTAGGTACTTCCTATCATCCAAAGAAACATTCAGTTAAGTGACATTATCCAGTTATCTGCAAATCTTCAGATAAAAGCCACTGTCACTGTAAAATGATGATAAAATGGCACCATTATATGGATTTGTACAAACCTTGTGTGCACAAGCCAGGAAACTTCTGCCACTGTCAACAGATTGAAAAGCCACATGCTTCTCACACAAAGATCCATGCTCACATGTAAAGTTAGGCAGATATGTGGCCAGACTAGTCCATTCTTTGCAGAAAATTGTTGTTGGAGGCTAAAAAAAGAAAAAATTGCATTTGTTAAGTATAACCCCTAGAACCTGTTTAACCCTAGCTGATGTTTAACCCTAGCTGCATGGAGGAGAGGACATGACTAACCTTGCTGGTCACTGAGTCATCTTCAGAAGAGGTTGGGAGATCATCCCAGGACACCATGGTTGCTGCTGTAGACCAGGGGAGCAGGAGCAGAGGAGGAGTGGAGGAAGAAGAAGGGGACCTGGTGGTGGATCTGGTCGAAGAGGAGGAAGAAGAAGGGGACCTGGTGGTGGATTTGGTGGTGGTGGACCTGGTGATGGGGGTGGATCTGTTGGTGGACCAAAGGTGCATGGATGATGCAAGTTACAGGGTGTGCAAGTACAAATTCAAACCAGTTGTAGGGTGTGTAGTGTTGCCATTTCAGATAGGTGGCAAAGTTCAGTTAAGCTAACAAAAATTAGTAATAACTGAATTTTTAAATTAACTAAATTTGCTGACAAAATTTGTAATTTTGAAAAGATTACTGATCTAAAGTTCAGTTTAAGACAAATTTCAATTAAGACAAAGATAACTGAATTTTTAGCCTTATATTAGCAACAAGTTCAGACAAAATTCAGTTAACTTATAGCATCAACAACATAAACTACTCTACATAACTTTGTAGAACTTCAGCATAAACAGCATCAACTAGACAGCATCATCAACAAATCAGCATCATCAGCATCAACTGGCACTTAGTTTAACAGTTGTCTGAATTTAGTTTGAAAAGCTAACTTAATTTTTTACAGTTAACCGAATCTTAACAGTTGTCTGAATTTAGTTAAGACAGAATTCAGTTAAGACAGACTTTACTTAAGACAAAGAATCAGACAAAAATTCAGTTAAGATTCAAAACCTTATCACCTACTTCTTTTGGAATTATTACCTTATATAGCAACAAGACAATTTTGGATTGTTGCCTTATATAGCAACAAGACTGCATCAACACCATTATGTACCAACAAAACACTTTTGGATTACTGCCACTTATCTAGCATCAACACTGATATAGCACAAGCACAAGCTAGTTCAACACATATATAGCATAACAGCCAGTTCAACAGCCAGAAATTTCAAATAACTTATGTGCTTAATATACAAGCACACCTAACAAACTAATTTTTTATAACTTATATGCTGAAAATATGTATATTTTAACATACCTAACTACTGCATCTTCTTCATGCCTTCTACTGCATCTTCATCTTCAGTTCTTCAACTTCTGGAGGCGCTCCGAGCGGCGAACCTCCATGTCAGCTGCCACCACCTTCCTCTTCTTCTTCCTCTCTGGCTGCTCTGCGCCATCCTATGCTTGTAGGGCCAAGACCACCTCCACCTCCTGCTTCACGATGTCAGGAACATCGGGAAGCAGGTCGACGTCAATGGGCCGGTGCTTGTCACCCTCCCTGGCGACGGGCGCCACCATCTGGACCTCTGGCTCGGGGATGACGAGCGCCGCCACCTCCGGCTCGTCGTCAGAGAGTACAATCACCTCCGGCTCCTCCCAGTCAGTCAACCACGATGAGTCGATGGTGTAGCCAGAGTCGTCGTCGGAGCCAGAGTCGTACTCCGATTCCGATGACATGTAATCGGAGACGTTGTCGGGCCTGATGAGGTCGGGCTGGTAGTGGTCCCAGTAGGCTGTGTTGACAGGCGCGGGGACGGCCACCTCGATGTTGAGGACGCGCTCCGCTCGCGAGCCAGCGCACGAAGGATCCGAGTGCCGTGGCGTGGTGGCGGACCGGTACCTCCACCACCGGGCTCGCTGGCCCGGGTCGTCGGAGCGCGTCTCCTGCATCGTGAAGCGGAGGACGAGCACAGGAGCGATACCGAGGCGGTCGGTGCAGCAGCGCTCCAGGTCGTCGTCGGTCATGATCTTGAGGAGGCCACACGTGTGGTGACGCAGCATCGCAATGCTGGGGAACCACTTCCCGATCTCCGTCAGGTCCGCGCGCATCGCCTTGTCACTACCTGCAAGGTCATCGATGACCCTCTGCCAGGCGGGGCTGTTCTCCATGCCGGCGGCGGCGGTGTGGTGGTCGGCAGCGAGGGTGGAGTGGGGGTTTGGAAGCGGGGTAACCGAGGGGACGTGGTGGACTGCAGACTAGATGCGAGTGGCGAGCGGAGCGGTGGGTGGGTGGGCTTAAAGAGCAGAGAAGGAAACTGAAAAGACGTGGGCCGTTTAGCCACTAGCAACTACTAAATAGATAGTTTAGTATCTGCCTTTGACCAAAGCACTACTACTTACTCCACTGGCTTTGCCCCCAATGTTCAATACTACAGGTCCTGGGTTCGAGACCCAGGACACCCATTTTTTTGTTTTTATTTTTTTATTTATGCAGTTAAGTATAAAAACCAGTGAAGATATAAATACAAAAACATTTGTCTGAATTTAACAGTTGTCTGAATTTTTACAGTTTGTAACTTATTTTTTACAGTGCAAAACCATTCTAACATTGCAAAACCATTCTAACAGTGCAAAAACACTGAATCACCTCATTTAAGTTCAGTAAAGAAAAAACCATTCTAACATTGCAAAACCATTCTAACAGTTCAAAAACACTGAATCACCTCATTTAATTTCAGTTTGCATCTTTAAGACACAGATACACAATTGCAATGCTGCATCAAATTCAGTTTGCATCAAATTACTTATGCCTCACTGAATGAGCTACATTTCAGCTCTATTAGTTTCTTCACTGAATGAACCACATTTGAGCTCAATGAGCATCAAATTACTCAGATTTAAGTTTCTGCCAAAAAATCACTGAATTACAAGTGCAACAGCACTGATTCATCTGAACTCATCAAACATGTAGACTCTCTTCTTCTTGGGCATACGTCCACTTCTTGTTGGTGCACTTGGGCAAACTAATTCAGCTCTTCTTCTCTTGGCATCTTCTTGTTGTTTCTTCTTTGCTTCTTGAACTTGTTTTTTCTTCAGTGAAATAGCTCTCTTTGCTTCTTGCTCTTCTCTTCTCTTCATTGCTGCCTCTGCCTTAGCTGCAATTGCTTCAATTGCCCTGGCCTCCTTCTCTTCTTGTAATGCTGCTTTTCTTGCTGCTGAAGCTACCATCTTTGCTGCTGTTTCCTCAGCCTTCTTCTCTTTTGCTACTCTTCTTCTTCTGGCTGCCTTCTCTGCTCTCTTGATAGCAATTTCCTGCCTCTTTCCTTCAGCCTCCTTTGATCTCCTCTCTGCCATCTCATTCATTGCCACTAGTGCTTCATCTCTCCTGCCTGCCATTGTTGGAAATATGCCCTAGAGGCAATAATAAAATGGTTATTATTATATTTCTTTGTTCTTGATAATTGTCTGTTATTCATGCTATAATTGTATTATCCGGAAATCATAATACACGTGTGAATACATAGACCACAACATGTCCCTAGTGAGCCTCTAGTTGACTAGCTCGTTGATCAATAGATAGTCATGGTTTCCTGACTATGGACATTGGATGTCATTGATAACGGGATCACATCATTAGGAGAATGATGTGATGGACAAGACCCAATCCTAAGCATAGCTCAAAGATCGTGTAGTTCGTTTAGCTAGAGCTTTTCCAAATATCAAGTATCATTTCCTTAGACCATGAGATTGTGCAACTCCCGGATACCGTAGGAGTGCTTTGGGTGTGCCAAACGTCACAACGTAACTGGGTGACTATAAAGGTACACTACGGGTATCTTCGAAAGTGTCTATTGGGTTGGCACGAATCGAGACTGGGATTTGTCACTCCATATGACGGAGAGGTATCTCTAGGCCCACTCGGTAATGCATCATCATAATGAGCTCAATGTGACCAAGTGTCTGGTCACGGGATCATGCATTACAGTACGAGTAAAGTGACTTGCCGGTAACGAGATTAAACGAGGTATTGGGATACCGACGATCGAGTCTCGGGCAAGTAACGTACCGATTGACAAAGGGAATTGTATACGGGGTTTCTTAAATCCTCGACATCTTGGTTCATCTGATGAGATCATCGAGGAGCATGTGGGAGCCAACATGGGTATCCATATCCCGCTGTTGGTTATTGACCGGAGAGGCGTCTCGGTCATGTCTGCATGTCTCCCGAACCCGTAGGGTCTACACACTTAAGGTTCGGTGACGCTAGGGTTGTAGAGATATGAGTATGCAGTAAAACGAAAGTTGTTCGGAGTCCCGGATGAGATCCCGGACGTCACGAGGAGTTCCAGAATGGTCCGGAGGTAAAGAATTATATATAGGAAGTAAGGTTTCGGCCATCGGGAAAGTTTCGGGGGTCACCGGTATTGTACCGGGACCACCGGAAGGGTCCCGGGGGTCCACCGGGTGGGGCCACCTATCCCGGAGGGCCCCATGGGCTGAAGTGGGAGGGGAACCAGCCCCTGGTGGGCTGGTGCGCCCTCCCTTGGCCCCCTCTGCGCCTAGGGTTGGAAACCCTAGGGGTGGGGGGCGCCTCCACTTGCCTTGGGGGGCAAGCCACCCCCTTGGCCGCCCCCCCCCCTAGGGGCCCTACATAAAGAGGGAGGATGGAGGGCAGCCGCACCCATGCTCTTGGCCCCTCCCTCTCCCTCTGCTACACCTCTCCCTCTCGCAGACGCTTGGCGAAGCCCTGCCAAGATCGCTGCTGCATCCACCACCACGCCGTCGTGCTGCTGGATCTTCATCAACCTCTCCTTTCCCCTTGCTGGATCAACAAGGAGGAGACGTCTCCCTGACCGTACGTGTGTTGAACGCGGAGGTGCCGTCCGTTCGGCGCTAGGATCTCCGGTGATTTGGATCACGATGAGTACGACTCCCTCAACCCTCCTGAACGCTTCCGCTCATGATCTACAAGGGTATGTAGATGCACTCCTGTCTCTCGTTGCTAGATGAACTCATAGATTGATCTTGGTGAAACCGTAGGAATTTTTTTATTTTTTGCAACGTTCCCCAACAGTGGCATCATGAGCTAGGTCTATGCGTAGTTCTATTTGCGCGAGTAGAACACAAATTTGTTGTGGGCGTAGATGTTGTCAACTTTCTTGCCACTACTAGTCTTATTTTGCTTCAGAGGTATTGTGGGATGAAGTGGCCCAGACCGACCTTACACGTACGCTTACGTGAGACAGGTTCCACCGACTAACATGCACTAGTTGCATAAGGTGGCTAGCGGGTGTCTGTCTCTCCCACTTTAGTTGGAGCGGATTCGATGAAAAGGGTCCTTATGAAGGGTAAATAGAAGTTGCAAATCACGTTGTGGCTTTCACGTAGGTAAGAAAACGTTCTTGCTAGAACCCTATTGCAGCCACGTAAAACATGCAACAACAATTAGAGGACGTCTAACTTGTTTTTGCAGCATATGATTTGTGATGTGATATGGCCAAAAGTTGTGATGAATGATGAATGATATATTGTGATGTATGAGATAATGTTCTTGTAATAGGAATCACGACTTGCATGTCGATGAGTATGACAACCGGCAGGAGCCATAGGAGTTGTCTTAATTATTGTATGACATGCGTGTCAATGATTTAACGCCATGTAATTACTTTACTTTATTGCTAAACTGTTAGCCATAGTAGTAGAAGTAATAGTTGGCGAGCAACTTCATGGAGACACGATGATGGAGATCATGATGATGGAGATCATGGTGTCATGCCGGTGACGAAGATGATCATGGAGCCCCGAAGATGGAGATCAAAGGAGCTATATGATATTGGCCATATCATGTCACTGTTTAATTGCATGTGATGTTTATTATGTTTATGCATCTTGTTTACTTAGAACGACGGTAGTAAATAAGATGATACCTCATAATAATTTCAAGAAAGTGTTCCCCCTAACTGTGCACCATTGCGAAATTTCGTTGTTTTGAAGCACCACCTGATGATCGGGTGTGATAGATTCTAACGTTCACATACAGCGGGTGTAAGACGGATTTACACATGCAAAACACTTAGGTTAACTTGACGAGCCTAGCATGTACAGACATGGCCTCGGAACACAAGAGACCGAAAGGTCGAACATGAGTCATATGGAAGATACGATCAACATGGAGATGTTCACCGATGATGACTAGTCCGTCTCACGTGATGATCGGACACGGCCTAGTCGACTCGGATCATGTATCACTTAGATGACTAGAGGGATGTCTAATCTGAGTGGGAGTTCATTAAATAATTTGATTAGATGAACTTAATTATCATGAACTTAGTCTAAAAACCTTTGCAAATATGTCTTGTAGATCAAATGGCCAACGCTCATGTCCACCTCAACTTCAACGCGTTCCTAGAGAAAACCAAGCTGAAAGATGATGGCAGCAACTATATGGACTGGGTCCGGAACTTGAGGATCATCCTCATAGCTGCAAATAAAGATTATGTCTTAGAAGCACCGCTAGGTGAAGCTCCCATCCCAGAGAACCAAGACGTCTTGAACGCTTGGCAGTCTCGTGTTGACGATTACTCCCTCGTTCAGTGCGGCATGCTTTACAACTTAGAACCGGGGCTCCAAAAGCGTTTTGAGCAACACAGAGCATAAGAGATGTTTGAAGAGCTGAAAATGGTTTTCCAAGCTCATGCCCGGGTCGAGAGATATGAAGTCTCCGACAAGTTCTTCAGCTGTAAGATGGAGGAAAATAGTTCTGTTAGTGAGCACATACTCAAAATGTCTGGGTTGCACAACCGCTTGACTCAGTTGGGAGTTAATCTCCTGGATGACACGGTTATTGACAGAATCCTTCAGTCGCTTCCACCGAGCTACAAGAGCTTTGTGATGAACTTCAATATGTAGGGGATGGAAAAGACCATTCCTGAAGTATATTCAATGCTGAAATCAGCAAAGGTTGAGATCAAAAAGGAACATCAAGTGTTGATGGTGAATAAAACCACTAAGTTCAATAAAGGCAAGGGTAAGAAGAACTTCAAGAAGGATGGCAAGGAAGTTGTTGCGCCCGGTAAGCCAGCTGCCGGGAAGAAGTCAAAGAATGGACCCAAGCCTGAGACTGAGTGCTTTTATTGCAAAGGGAAGGGTCACTGGAAGCGGAACTGCCCCAAATACTTAGCGGACAAGAAGGCCGGCAACACTAAAGGTATATGTGATATACATGTAATTGATGTGTACCTTACCAGTGCTCGTAGTAGCTCCTGGGTATTTGATACCGGTGTCGTTGCTCATATTTGTAACTCAAAGCAGGAGCTGCGAAATAAGCGGAGACTGGCGAAGGACGAGGTGACGATGCACGTCGGGAATGGTTCCAGAGTCAATGTGATCACCGTCGGCACGCTACCTCTACATTTACCTACGGGATTAGTTTTAAACCTCAATAATTGTTATTTAGTGCCAGCTTTGAGCATGAACATTGTATCTGGATCTCATTTAATACGAGATGGCTACTCATTTAAATCCGAGAATAATGGTTGTTCTATTTATATGAGAGATATGTTTTATGGTCATGCCCCGATGGTCAATGGTTTATTCTTAATGAATCTCGAACGTGATGTTACACATATTCATAGTGTGAATACCAAAAGATGTAAAGTTGATAACGATAGTCCCACATACTTGTGGCACTGCCACCTTGGTCACATTGGTTTCAAGCGCATGAAGAAGCTCCATGCTGATGGACTTTTAGAGTCTCTCGATTATGAATCATTTGACACATGCGAACCATGCCTCATGGGCAAAATGACCAAGACTCCATTCTCCGGAATAATGGAGCGAGCAACCAACTTATTGGAAATCATACATACTGATGTGTGCGGTCCAATGAGCGTTGAGGCTCGTGGAGGATATCGTTATGTTCTCACTCTCACTGATGACTTGAGTAGATATGGGTATGTCTACTTGATGAAACACAAGTATGAGACCTTTGAAAAGTTCAAGGAATTTTAGAATGAGGTAGAGAATCAACGTGACCGAAAGATAAAGTTCTTACGATCAGATCGTGGAGGAGAATATTTAAGTCATGAATTTGGTACACACTTAAGGAGTGGAATCGTTTCACAACTCATGCTACCTGGAACACCTCAGCGTAACGGTGTGTCCGAACGTCGTAATCACACTTTATTGGATATGGTGCGATCTATGATGTCTCTTACCGATTTACCGCTATCTTTTTGGGGATACGCTCTAGAGACAACTACATTCACTTTAAATAGGGCACCGTCTAAATCCGTTGAGACAACACCGTATCAATTATGGTTTGGGAAGAAACCTAAGCTGATGTTTCTAAAAGTTTGGGGATGCGATGCTTATGTCAAGAAACTTCAACCTGAAAAGCTCGAACCCAAGTCGGAAAAATGCGTCTTCATAGGATGCCCTAAGGAAACCATTGGGTATACCTTCTACCTTACATCCGAAGGCAAGATCTTTGTTGCCAAGAACGGGTCCTTTCTGGAGAAAGAGTTTCTCTCGAGAGAAGTAAGTGGGAGGAAAGTGGAACTTGATGAAGTACTACCTCTTGAACCGGTAAGTAGCACAGCTCAGGCAGATGTTCCTGTGGTACCTACACCGACTGGAGAGGAAATTAATGATGATGATCAAGGTACTTCGGATCAAGTTGCTACTGAACTTCGTAGGTCCAAAAGGACACGTTCCACACCAGAGTGGTATGGCAACCCTGTCCTGGAAATCACGCTGTTAGACAATGGTGAACCTTCGAACTATGAAGAAGAGATGGCGGGCCCAGATTCCTACAAATGGCTTGAAGCCATGCAATCCGAAGATAGAATACATGTATGAAAACAAAGTATGGACTTTGACAGACTTGCCCGATGATCGGCGAGCGATAGAAAACAAAAGGATCTTTAAGAAGAAGACGGACGCGAATGGTAATGTTATCATCTATAAAGCTGGACTTGTCGCTAAGGGTTATCGGCAAGTTCAAGGGATTGACTACGATGAGACTTTCTCTCCCGTAGCGAAGCTGAAGTCCGTCCGAATCATGTTAGCAATTGCCGCATACTATGATTATGAGGTATGGCAGATGGACGTCAAAACGGCATTCCTTAACGGTTATCTTAAGGAAGAACTGTATATGATGCAGCCAGAAGGTTTTGTCGATCCTAAGAATGCTAACAAGGTATGCAAGCTCCAGCGATCCATTTATGGGCTGGTGCAAGCATCTCGGAGTTGGAACATTCGCTTTGATGAGATGATCAAAGCGTTTGGGTTTATGCAGACTTATGGAGAAGCCTGCGTTTACAAGAAAGTGAGTGGGAGCTCTGTAGCATTTCTCATATTATATGTAGATGCCATACTTTTGATGGGAAATGATATAGAACTTTTGGACAACATTAAGGCCTACTTGAATAAGTGTTTTTCAATGAAGGACCTTGGAGAAGCTGCTTACATACTAGGCATCAAGATCTATAGGGATAGATCGAGACACCTCATAGGTCTTTCACAAAGCACATACCTTGATAAGATATTGAAGAAGTTCAATATGGATCAGTCCAAGAAAGGGTTCTTTCCTGTATTGCAAGGTGTGAAATTGAGCTCGGCTCAATGCCCAACCACGGCAGAAGATAAAGAAGAGATGAGTGTCATCCCCAATGCCTCAGCCATAGGATCTATTATGTATGCCATGCTGTGTACCAGACCCGATGTAAACCTTGCCATAAATTTGGTAGGAAGGTACCAAAGTAATCCCAGCAAGGAACACTGGACAGCGGTCAAGAATATCCTGAAGTACCTGAAAAGGACAAAGGACATGTTTCTCGTTTATGGAGGTGACGAAGAGCTCGTCGTAAAGGGTTACGTCGACGCTAGCTTTGACACAGATCTGGATGACTCGAAGTCACAAACCGGATACGTGTATATCTTGAATGGTGGGGCAGTAAGTTGGTGCAGTTGCAAGCAAAGCATCGTGGCGGGATATACATGTGAAGCAGAGTACATGGCAGCCTCGGAGGCAGCGCATGAAGCAATCTGGGTGAAGGAGTTCATCACCGACCTAGGAGTCATACCCAATGCGTCGGGGCCGATCAAACTCTTCTGTGACAACACTGGAGCTATTGCACTTGCCAATGAGCCCAGGTTTCACAAGAAGACCAGGCACATCAAGCGTCGCTTCAACTCCATACGTGAAAATGTTTAAGATGGAGACATAGATATTTATAAAGTACATACGGACCTGAATGTGGCAGATCCATTGACTAAACCTCTCCCTAGGGCAAAACATGATCAACACCAGAATTCCATGGGTGTTCGATACATCACAATGTAACTAGATTATTGAACTCTAGTGCAAGTGGGAGACTGTTGGAAATATGCCCTAGAGGCAATAATAAAATGGTTATTATTATATTTCTTTGTTCTTGATAATTGTTTGTTATTCATGCTATAATTGTATTATCCGGAAATCGTAATACATGTGTGAATACATAGACCACAACATGTCCCTAGTGAGCCTCTAGTTGACTAGCTCGTTGATCAACAGATAGTCATGGTTTCCTGACTATGGACATTGGATGTCAATGATAACGAGATCACATCATTAGGAGAATGATGTGATGGACAAGACCCAATCCTAAGCATAGCTCAAAGATCGTGTAGTTCTTTTAGCTAGAGCCTTTCCAAATGTCAAGTATCATTTCCTTAGACCATGAGATTGTGCAACTCTCGGATACCGTAGGACTGCTTTGGGTGTGCCAAACGTCACAACGTAACTGGGTGACTATAAAGGTACACTACGGGTATCTCCGAAAGTGTCTGTTGGGTTGGCACAAATCGAGACTGGGATTTGTCACTCCGTATGACGGAGAGGTATCTCTGGGCCCACTCAGTAATGCATCATCATAATGAGCTCAATGTGACCAAGTGTCTGGTCATGGGATCATGCATTACGGTACGAGTAAAGTGACTTGCCGGTAACGAGATTAAACGAGGTATTGGGATACCGACGATTGAGTGTCGGGCCAGTAACGTACCGATTGACAAAGGGAATTGTATACGAGGTTGCTTAAATCCTCGACATCTTGGTTCATTCGATGAGATCATCGAGGAGCATGTGGGAGCCAACATGGGTATCCAGATCCCGCTGTTGGTTATTGACCGGAGAGGCGTCTCGGTCATGTCGGCATGTCTCCTGAACCCGTAGGGTCTACACACTTAAGGTTCGGTGACGCTAGGGTTGTAGAGATATGAGTATGCAATAAACCGAAAGTTGTTCGGAGTCCCGGATGAGATCCCGGACGTCACGATGAGTTCCGGAATGGTCCGGAGGTAAAGAATTATATATAGGAAGTAAGGTTTCGGCCATCGGGAAAGTTTCGGGGGTCACCAGTATTGTACTAGGACCACCGGAAGGGTCCCGGGGGTCCACCGGGTGGGTCCACCTATCCCGGAGGGCCCCATGGGCTGAAGTGGGAGGGGAACCAGCCCTTGGCGAGCTGATGCGCCCCCTCTTGGCCCCCCTGCGCCTAGGGTTGGAAACCCTAGGGGTGGGGGCGCCTCCACTTTCCTTGGGGGGCAAGCCACCCCCTTGGCCCCCCCCCTAGGAGATTGCATCTCCTAGGGCCGGCGCCCCCCCTAGGGGCCCTATATAAAGAGGGGGGAGGGAGGGCAGCCACACCCATGCTCTTGGCGCCTCCCTCTCGTAGACGCTTGGCGAAGCCCTGCCGAGATCGCTGCTGCATCCACCACCACGCCGTCGTGCTACTGGATCTTCATCAACCTCTCCTTTCCCCTTGCTGGATCAACAAGGAGGAGACGTCTCCCTGACCGTACGTGTGTTGAACGCGGAGGTGCCGTCAGTTTGGCGCTAGGATCTCCGGTGATTTGGATCATGACGAGTACGACTCCCTCAACCCCGTTCTCTTGAATGCTTCCGCTCGCAATCTACAAGGGTATGTAGATGCACTCCTCTCTCTCGTTGCTAGATGAACTCATAGATTGATCTTGGTGAAACCATAGGAAAAAAATTATTTTCTGCAACGTTCCCCAACATCCATCTCCATTTCTTTGTCTCTTTTCATCTTCAACAACTTCATGGTCAGGTTGCCACCGTTTGTAGCTGTTGTTGTATGTGCTGAAGCTTGAGAACTGGATGCCTGTAATATGAATGATGAATCTGGCAGAGTGACTTCAGTTTCCTCTCTAGGTACAGGCCTAGACTGCTGCATCTGAAGAAGCATTGTATGTCCAAAGTCTTGCACCTGTGCATAGCCAATCATCACATGCTATCATCACTGGTGTATCACATTAAATACAACCTAAAAGAAATGGAGAAAAAATAATTTACCTGAAAAACAACTGCTGTATCATATTCATCCTCTTGTTGCTGCACTGGGCAATCATTCTGTGTGGCATTGACATCCTCCTGTGTAAGTTGGCCATCATCTTGTGTGACATGAACCTCCTCCTGTATGACTTGCTCATCATCTTGTGTGACATGAACCTCCTCCGGTGTGACTTTCCCACCATCCTGTTCATGTTCATCTTGTGCCATAACCAGTTCATCATCAGACACATCCTCAGGAATAGCCCTTGGCCCCCTTCTCACTGTTAGTTTTGGCAAAATGCTAGCTTTTCTTGTATTACATACTTTGATCTTATGGCCCTGTTCATGGCAATATGAACATGTTATTGTGCCTCCATGTCTGGTCAGTACCTTTGTGCCATCTTTCTTTTCAATCTCATAAGGCTGCTTTCTCCTACTCTTGTTTGAAGGCCTCCCAATTTATTTTCATATACAGGTGGTTTGATTTCATAACCATTCATCTTTTGTCACTCACTCCTATCTCTGCAAGGCTTGATAATTGGCTTGTATGCTAACTTGAATGCTTCTATACTATAGCAGGAGTGGACCAAACTCTCTGGGTCAATTCTCTCCTGTCTACAACATGCAATTGCATGGTGGCAGGGAACTCCACTAAGATCCCACCTTTTGCATGTACAACTCTCTTCCTTGAGGTCAACAATGTATGTCTTGGTCCTGTTGTCAACCTAGAAGATGCCATCACCAGCCCCTGAAACCATGCATGTAGCTGCCAGCTCTATATTCCTTTGAATTCTTTTTCTTATTTTTGGGCATACAGAACCAGGCCAGTTCTCTGCCTCTTTTCTTTCATTGTAGAATCTGACCATGAGCTGAGTTTTGATCTTCTCAATCATTGATCTGAGATGCGTCTCCCTGGCCTCAAGAATATATTTGTTGAAAACCTCATAGTTGTTGTTCAGAAGGATATCACACTTGGCCAAGTCTCTTTGGAAGCCCCTAACCCAAGTGTTGGGTGGTAGCTGGTCAAGCCATTTGTATGCTTCTATGCTGATGACCTTCATCTCCTCCATGCTTGCAGCCCACAACTCTCGTGTTGTGCTCCTTGCACACTTCCATAACTGGTTCTTAAGAACATCTCCTTTGTGTGTTTGCTAAAAATTCTGCCAAATATGCCTAACATAGTGTTTGTGCCTGCATCAGGAAAGTGCTGCCTCACTCCCTTGATCAGCCCCTTTTGCTTGTCTGACATTATAGTCCATGGCTCTGTGTTGAGAATTCCCAAGTCACTCTTCAGGTTTGACAGAAACCATTTCCATGTGTCTGTGTTCTCTACCTCAACAACAGCAAAATCTAGAGGGTAAATGCAGTCATTAGGATCCATGCCAACAACACACAGCATAACACCTCCATACTTTGTCTTCAGGTGGCATCCATCCAAACAAATGACAGGCCTACATGCTTGCATGAAACCCCTTTTGTAGGCATCCAGAGAGAAATAACAACTTCCAAATATGCCATCATTGACACCTACATAGAAAGAGCTGCCTCGGTTTGATCTTTTGAATTCTGCTGCATAATCCCACATACTGTTATACTGCTCTAACTCATCTTCTTCAATGACTTTCTTCACTAGTCTCCTGGCCCTTTTAAGTTTTCTCCTTGTGGTTGTCATGTTCCAGTCCTTCTGAACAACCCTTGAAAAATTCTTCATGTTCATGTTTTCATCTGCTCTGAATGAATCAAGATACTTCCCTGCCATGAAGGGGGCAGTGAATGACTTGACACTCCATTTCTTTATGCAGGTATGATTTGGGTTATACTTCTTGATCATGAAGCAGTTGATTCTCCCATCAAATGATGCATACAAAGACCATGGACACCCATCTTCACAAATGCCTTTAACTCTTTCCCTATCATTTCTAGGGCACTTGATGTCAACCCTTTCATGGCAGCTATACTCCTTGATAGCCCTCCTCAGTAACTCAACACTAGCAAATGTCTGACCCACTTTGAACTCTGGTTTAGCCAGGTCCTCTTCTCTGAAACTTTTGAAATTCAGCTTAATATTATCTTCATCAGATGAAGGCAAGCACATGTCCACATCTTTAGTAGGATCATCAGCTTCTTCTTGGAGTGCTTTACCTTTGCCTTTGTCATAATCAACATTCTTGTCAAACAAGTCATCATCATCTTGCAGATCAATGTCTGAATCAACAAATTGTGGATTGTAATCTTCATATGAATCCTGCATTACTGAACAACCAACTGTGTTTGCTGCATCCATGTTCAAAGACCTGGAGAATTTCCTGGCCCTAAACCCAAACTGAGATGAATGGTAAGCTGTTCCTGGCTGGGGTGGACTTGGTATGAAATCATCATCTTCTGACTCTGCTCCACTTTCTGACTGTGTTTCATCTTGCTCCTGCTCTTGATCATGCTGAGGCAGCTCCTGTTCCACTACAGTGAGCTGAGCCTGCTCCTCTTGCCGATGTTCCACTACAGTGAGCTTAGCCTGCTCCTCTTCTTGCTCCTCATGCTCTTGATCATGCACTTGCTCTTTCTTTGGCCTACTTCCACTGAATTTGGAAAATGGAGGATCCTCATCATCAGAATGAACAGGAACAGGAGAAATATATGATCTCAGGCTCTCATCATGATCAAGAAATATTTGCTGAAAATGATTCCCATTAAGAACACAATCCTTCATGTTCTCTGTCATAGTGTTGTCTCCCATCTTAATCTCTCTTAATCCATTCTTGTACACTGTCAACTCAGGAACACACCAATAAGCCCTGATCCTGCCCTCAAACTCATACCCAATTTCCTCAACCAGACTAGCAACAATAGTAGGTGTCCAGTTATCTATGTCACAGTAGTCATACCAAATGGAGTGGCCTTTGTGGTAACCCCTATGCTTGTCTGCACAAAGGAAATAGCCACCATGTATGACCTCAACAGAGAAGTGGTTGCTTAAGGATCCTGCAAAACAATGAAAGTGAAAAAAGATCAGACATTTCAGACAAAGGCAAGTACAGAGAGGTCCTGCAAAACATTCGAACTTGCAATGTTCAGACAACATAAATAGAGACATTTATGAATGTTCACTCAAGCTGAAAATATTAAGTTAACTCCAAATGTTCAGTTACTATATCAAACCACCAGTAGCTCAACTAAGTAAGGATACTGAGCAAGCAGTAAAGTACTATAATTGGACCAAAACAAGCCAGGTGGCAATGCTCAATGTCAATGTTCAGTTATTGTACTAAATAAAGTTCAGACATTTCAATATTCAGACAGGTAACTCAAGTATAGAGCAAATTTCATACACGTTGCAGAAAGAAAAGCACGGATTCATGGCCTCCACCGAACAAATATATGATCTTTCTTCATATCATGATCAACAACCAGGCCATATCATGCGCAAAACGATCATCTTCATATCATGATCAACAACCAGGCCATATCAAGCAAAGAAACAGGGGAGAAGCGAGCATGGCCTTCCCCTTGCATGCTCCAAAATCAAGCCCTAATTGTGCGCTGCAAACCCTAGATCATCTCCAAATACAAGATCCATAGCCCATCATAAACACTAGCTTTGATCTGTGGCCCTGCTCAATGTTCGCTGCTAAAACCCTAAACCCTACACCATCCGTGGCAAAAGGGGAGAGAAATAGCCCAAACCCTAGCACCTGTGCACAATTGAATCGAACGCAAGCTCTTCCCCAGAGCTTTCATGGACAGATCGAGTACAGAAGCTGCCGGCGACGGGGACGTACCATAAAGGGGCGGCGAGGCATGCTCGTCACGATGCGTCGATGCGAGAGGGACGTCATGCAAGCCCCTCCCAAATGGCGTGGACGGTGGCGGTGCAGCGTTCGACGAGGATCTCATGATGCCATCGCCACGCTCGACCACGCTGGAGACGACCACCTTGGCAACGACGAACCAGGGGAGGAGAACCAGGGGAGGAGAAGCAGGGGAGGAAGTGGCTCGGTCCGACCCGGCCAGGTGGCTCGGCTCGATCCGACCAGGGGGTGGAGATCTTTTAATAACTGCCAGTTTTGCAAAAAAAAACCTGGTTGCCTGCGTATTCTAGCGAGCAAACGCATGTGGCAGTCAGCGCCCGCGTGGCAACCGTTGACTGAGGCCAGCTCAGCGTGTATGTATAGAAAAACATATTTTGGACCGTACATGACCCCCTAGAGCAAGTATGGTGACCGTATTGCAGGTATTTCTAACCACAGGGACTAAAGCTAACGCCACTGCAAGTTTGGGGACCTGTGGTGAATTTTTCTCCAGAAATAATGATTAACTTTAGAAGAAACAAAAGAATCTAAAATAAATACTTAGTGGGAGCACGAGTATTCATATTGTCAAACTAACCGATCATTCATCAGACCAGATAACATCCTGCAAACCGATGTTCTGGTCGAGGCCCAGGGCGTCCCACACCGCCGGCGAGGCGTCCACGACGTTGTAGGCACATGGCTCCTCGTAGTTGTGCTCCGCGTCACAACCATCGACGGAGTCGCACTCGTCCACCACCTTGGCGTACACCGAGCTGCCACCCTTCACAGTAATCTTGATGCTGCGGCTGCAGCGGGACATGCCGCTGAACCAGTCGATGGAGAGCACGATGACCATCTCCGAGTCGTCGTGCTACGTGCTGTCGCACTCGGACGGGAGGCCACCGTCCTTGCCCTTGCTGAAGCCGTTGACTGTGAGGACGGCACACGTGACCAAGGAGACGGGTGGCGAGCAGAGGAATTGCAGGTACTGCTTGCCGTCGACACAACAGTCCGGGCTGTTGCTCGTCTCGCAGTTCCCGGACCTGCCCAGGAGGTTGCCGCTGGGCTGGCAGCCGACAACGCCGTGTCGAACCAGGCATGATGCGGTGTGGGAGGCCAAGAGCATGGTGAGGAGGACGATGGCCATGGTGGGTCGAGCTCTGGCAGTCGGCATCTTATTGCCCTAGCCGAATGGATACCAATGCTATGGTCAACGCCAAAAATTTGTCTGGGCAACTCAGGGTAGCGATCCAAACAGCACCATATCTAAGTGTCAAACTACTATATTTTTTCATTTGCAAACTACCCTTTTCTGTAGAGAAGCAAATATGACAAAAAAAATTCTTACTTTACTATTAGCAAAAATACTTCATAAACATTTTGATCTATTCCACCTGATGCTCATTATTCCCACTTCAGTACATATATACGAAGATTTGATTTTGGGCCCGAGCTCAGCTTCTCCTGATATCAACATCGTCCAGCCTCATGGGGATCCACAGCATAATTTGTATTTTCAGTCCAAACCGAAGCGTAGCATAAAAAAACAAAGTGGGCCAACGCTACATTAAAAGCGATAGGCACATCTCGTGTAGCCAGAACTAGAAATTTAGTATGGCCCGGGTGTAGTCTTGGGCCTGCCTGATCCTTGGCTACAATGTCACAACCGTAAAGGCGGAGCCCCTTTGCATCATCACCATGTCCTCATCTTCTCCCTCTTTTTTCTTGAAACGAGGCAAAAGACTTATCATTTTCATTGATTAAGATGAAATGAGAATTGCCCGGTTAATTGACGGAAAACCGTACTAAAACCGAAACAACCCAACCCATAAACACATTGGCACCACCGGCCAACCTGGCCACCGACATGGAACAGACTCCACGACGGCACATGCCAACAGATGGCCACACGCAAGAAACAACTGACAGCTCCGACTTTGACGACGATCATCGCCCGAGAAATATGCAGGACTTGCGCCGACCGTGCCCGCCGCAAATGGCCACCGAGCGCATGTCATCGCCACCACCTAGACTCGCTCCACCGCAGCTCCGACTCTAGAGCAACAAGGCAACCGACGAAAGAGCACCTCGGACACGCCGGGAAGATTCGAATACCGAAGCCCGAGCCGTGACCCAAGCTCCTCTCGACGCCATCATCATTGCCAAACAGAAATTAGCACCCCTGAAATAGCCGCATCAGCAACCACGCGGCGAAGATGTCACCATCCACCGCGGCAAAGATGCCGCCTTCCACCAGCCTCCAGTTGTAGCCGGCACCAAGACGATGCCCGAGGGAGTCCTGGATTAGGGGGTATCCGGACAGCCGTACTATTGGACCGTGAAGATACAAGACTCAAGACTTCATCCCGTGTCTAGATGGGACTCTCCTTTGCATGGAAGACAAGCTTGGCGATTTGGATAATATATTTCCTTCTTTGTAACCGACTCCATGTAAACCCTAGCCCTCTCCGGTGTCTATATAAACCGAAGAGTTTAGTCCTTAGAGACAGAATCATAATCATCATAGGCTAGCTCCTAGGGTTTAGCCTCTACGATCTCGTGGTAGATCAACTCTTGTAACAACCATATCATCAATATCAATCAAGCAGGAAGTAGGGTTTTACCTCCATCGAGAGGGCCCGAACCTGGGTAAACATTGTGTCCCTTGCCTCCTGTTACCATTAGCCTTAGACGCACAGATCGGGACCCCCTACCCGAGATCCGCCGGTTTTGACACCGACATTGGTTCTTTCATTGAGAGTTCCTCTGTGTCGTCGTTGTAAGGCTCGATGGCTCCTTCAATCATCAACAACAATGCGGTCCAGGGTGAAACTTTTCTCCCCAGATAGATCTTCGTGTTCGGCGGCTTCGCACTGCGGGCCAATTCGCTTGGCCACCTAGAGCAGATCGACAGCTACGCCCCTGGCCATCATGTCAGGTTCGGAAACCTAAACTACACGGTCGATATCCGCGGAGACTTGATCTTCAATGGATTCGGGCCTATGCTAGGAGCGCCGGACAGTCACGATGAGCACGGCTTAGACCTGCTGTCGGACAATGCTCGGGATATCGCCCCTGTAGGAGCCCCGGACCTAAATCTGGAGCAGATTGCGTCGCCCGAGGACGGGTGGATGGACCCTGCCCCGGAGGCTACACACCCATCGGCGGTAGAGCCGAACACAGACTTCACCCCCAACGAAGCATGTGACTCCGGACCCCCGGACTCGTATCCGGTTGTAGGTTCCGGTCCGCGCACCCCCGAGCCCGCCGAATCTGGTTGGGCCCCGGTAATGGAGTTCACCGCGGCGGATATTTTCTAGCACTCGCCCTTTGGAGACATGCTAAACTCGTTAAAGTCTCTCTCTTTGTCAGGAGACTCTCAGCCGAACTATGTCCGGCTCGAGTGGGAAGCTGGTGACGAGGGAATTCGTTGCCCACCCACCACCCACTTCATAGCCACTGTCGACGATGTATCAGACATGCTTGACTTCGACTCCGATAATACCGATGGTATGGACGTTGGCGCAGGAGACGATTCAGAACCAACAGGGCGCTAGACTGCCACCTCGTCATACGATATATACATGGTGGACGCGCCTAAGGAGGATGACGGCAACAAACCGGAGGATAACACCCCTGGACAAAAGCCAAAACGACGGCGCAGACGCCGCTCCAAGTCCAGCAATAGTAAAAATAGCGATAACAGCGCTAGAAAGATCAACACCCCAGTCAACCCCGAAGGCAACAACGACCATATGGATCCAGCAATGGAGCAGGATGAGCCAGGTCATGCCGAACACAGCTCAGAGCAGACGCCCGATCACAATGATCCCGAGGGACGAACTCATCAAACCGCCCCAGGACAGGAGCACAGTCCGGATAACGATGCACCCATCATCCCAGAAACACGCTTGGAACGAGATAACCTCCACATAAGGCTTATGGCCACTGCCAGAAGTCTAAATAAGCAGAAGAGAAGGCTTGAGGCCGCACAGGAAACGCTCAATCGCAGATGGAATAAAGTGCTAGACACTGAAGAAAAGTACGATGATGATCGCCAAACAAAGAGCTATCGAAAGCGCAAGCTGCTACTAGAATTCAACGACAAGGCCATTCCACCGAAGAACAATACGGCCAATAGGCCGAACAAACCACTTCGAAACCGCAATAGAGCAGCTACCGACGACGCACACGATTGATGTGAGCTCCTAGATAAAAAGGCCGGCGCGGCTAGGTCCATCTATGGATCCAAAGGAAACACCCCGGCGCAGGACTATGGTCACCAAAATGATCATACCGATCGAATACCAGCTCGGAATCAGCACCGGACACAACAACAGCCGACGGCATGCCACAACACGCCCAGATACAGAGGGGCTGCTCACCCCCTGTGCTTCACCAAAGAGGTGCTAGACCATGAATTTCCACAGGGTTTTAAACCTGTGAACATAGAGGCATACGACAGAACGACAGACCCCGGGGTCTGGATTGAGGATTTTATCCTGCATATCCACATGGCTCGTGGGGACGACCTCCACGCCATCAAATACCTTCCCCTCAAGTTGAAGGGCTAGCTCGACATTGGTTGAAAAGCCTCCCCGAAAATTCAATTGGAAGTTGGGAGGAACTCGAGGGTGCTTTCAGGGACAATTTTCAAGGGACCTATGTCCGACCTCCGGACGCGGACGATTTAAGTCACATAATTCAACAGCCCAGAGAGTCCGCCCGCAAGCTTTGGAACAGATTCCTCACTAAGAAGAATCAAATTGTCGACTGTCCGGATGTCGAAGCCCTAGCGGCCTTCGAGCACAGTATCCGGGACGAGTGGCTCGCCAGACACCTTGGCCAAGAAAAGCCGAGGACAATGGCAGCCCTAACAAGCCTTATGACCCGCTTTTACGCGGGTGAAGACAGCTGGTTGGCCCGTAGAGGCACCAGCGACCCAAGTACATCCGAAGTCAGGGATGGCAACGGGAAGCCACGACGCAATAAAAACAAACGTCAAAACAAGGAAGTCAAGACAACACAGCGGTCAGCGTCAGATTCAGGGGCTCTTGACCCGGTCAGCAAAAGAAACCATTTAAAAGCAACAAAGTGGGACCGTCCGGCCTAAACAAAGTCTTGGATAGACTATGCCAAATTTATGGCACCCCTGAAAAACTTGCGAACCACACTCACAGAGAATGCTGGGTCTTCAAGCAAGCCGACAAATTAAATGCCGAACATAAGGGAAGGGAAACACCAAGTGAAGATGAGGATGAGCCTCGCCAGCCGAACACTGGGGGACAGAAAAAATTCCCACCAGAAGTAAAAAGAGTAAACATGATCCATGCGACTCACATATCCACGAGAAGGCACGAACGCGCACTCAGAGACGCACGCGCTATAGAGCCTGTTGCACCCAAACTTAACCACTGGTCGGCTTACCCGATCACTTTCGATCATAGGGACTACCCGACTAGTATTCGGCACGGAGGATCAGCTGCCTTGGTGCTCGACCCAATAATCGACAGATACCATCTTACTCACGTCCTCATGGACGGCGGCAGTAGTATTAATCTAATATGCCAGGACACTGTCCACAGGATGGGGATAGACCCATCCAGAATCATCCACAGTAACACCACCTTTGAAGGGGTGATACCAGGCGTCGAAGCCCACTGCAGGGGCTCCCTCGTACTAGAGGTGATATTTGGCTCCCCAGGCAATTTCAGAAGCGAAAAACTACTCTTCGCCATCACCCCCCTCCAAATGGGTTATCACGCATTGCTGGGGAGAATGGCCTTTGCCCGCTTCAACGCAGTACCGCACTACTCCTACCTTAAACTTAAGATGCCCGGTCCACGCGGCGTCATCACCGTTAACGTAAGTACAGAGCGCTTCTTACGCGCGGAGGAAAACGCAACGGCTCTAGCAGCCGAACTCTAAGCAGCCTCTAATACCAGAAAGCATGATTGGTCGTTAAGACCACAAACACGGTTAAACGAGTCTGGCAGCCCAGATCAACCTGATCTAGGCGCCACACATGCAATCCCATAGAGGACACCGGGGGCTATAGATAATTAGTAAAGCCCAATTCTCGGCCTAACCTTATTAACAGGCCGATGTCTTACACTCTTACTATCCATTAGTGATAGCCAACTTTTCGCACGCTTATGTCATACTCTTCTCCATGAGTTTTTTCTTTTTACAGACACCATTCGAGCGACACCCTCCAAGGACACGGCCCAACGGGGACAAAGGCGCAGACGTGCAGCAGGGCCCCGCTCAAAGGTTTCTCTTTAGATTAAGCCCCTGTGTAAACCTTCTTTATTGTCTCTTTTTGCTTACACATCCCATGGGTACTACACTCGCAGAGGATACTGTCGTTATTGGCATTTCGCCACGACAGACTAATGCACGTACCTGGGAAAACAGGGTTCATAATAAAGGGCGTTACTCAGCCCAGTATACATTATAAAGTCCGAATACCTTCGGGAGTGTTCGGCATCGCGAGTTTGGTCTTATATGCATCAGCTCCGAGTCATGTCTTTGGTCAAATGTTGGGTTTGCCCGGCTCCTGGGTTTGCCGCCTTACGTTCCGTTCTTATCGGCTAAGGTGGCCAAAGGACAACTACTGCGATTGTGCCCTAGTTATTTCGGATGAGCACTGTCGGTGTCAAAACCGGCGGATCTCGGGTAGGGGGTCCCGAACTGTGTGTCTAGGCAGATGGTAACAAGAGACGTGGGACACGATGTTTTTACCCAGGTTCGGGCCCTCTTGATGGAGGTAAAACCCTACGTCCCGCTTGATTAATATTGATGATGTGGGTTACAAGAGTAGATCTACCACGAGATCAAGGAGGCTAAACCCTAGAAGCTAGCCTATGGTATGATTGTTGTTCGTCCTATGGACTAAGGCTCCGGTTTATGTAGACACCGGAGAGGGCTAGGGTTACACAGAGTCGGTTACAAAGGTAGGAGATCTACATATCCGTATGGCCAAGCTTGCCTTCCACGCCAAGGAAAGTCCCATCCGGACACGGGACGAAGTCTTCAATCTTGTATCTTCATAGTCTTGGAGTCCGGCAGATGATGATAGTTCGGCTATCCGGACACCCCCTAGTCCGGAACTCCCTCAGTAGCCCCTGAACCAGGCTTCAATGACGACGAGTCCGGCGTGCATGTTGTCTTCGGCATTGCAAGGCGGGTTCTCCCTCTGAATAATTCATAGAAGATTGTGAACACCAGGATAGTGTCCGGCTCTGCAAAATAATTTCCACATACCACCATAGAGAGAATAATATTTACACAAGTTCAATCTGCTGACGTATTTGATGGCGTGACGTCACACCATTACCAAGCCTTTACTCAAATTATTTTTATTATACCACCTCAGCGCGTTTAGCGAAGCGGTTTCCTTGGCACGTCTCGTCGAAGCAGAGATCGTGTTCCCCTTATTCCGGGATTCCCATCAATACGGACGTGGGTAACCCAACCGCGCCATTGATTGCGGCGCTTGGGGGATAAGCGAGTTTTATCAGGCCGGTGGGGATGCATGTTCGCGTCCACCCATATAAGGGGATAAAGATCCAACCCTTTCACCTGCGCCTTCTTCCTGCTTGGCTTATCCATCTCTGCGAACTCGAGCTCCAGCACCCAAGCCCGCACATCTCACCTCGACCTTCTCCAAATATGTCCGGAGAAGGAGGCAAGTGGATGGCCTCCTCCGTCACGGAGGGGCAGATCCAGAGGCTGCGCAACGCCGGATACTTGTCCAGCGACATCGCGCATCGGCTCCCCATTGAGGGAGAGCTCATCCCCACCCCCAAGCCCCATGAGAGGGTAGTATTCCTTCCCCATTTCCTCCGCGGAGTGGGCTTCCCGCTCCATCCCTTTGTCCGAGGGCTCATGTTCTACTACGGCCTGGATTTCCACGATTTGGCCCCGAATTTCATCCTCAACATCTCGGTGTTTATCTTCATGTGTGAGGCCTTCCTCTGCATCCAGCCCCACTTCGGCTTGTGGCTCAAGACCTTCAGTGTCAAGCCGAAGGTTGTGAAGGGCAGCCAAGCGGAGTGCGGAGGCGCCATGGTGGGCAGGATGTCCCACGTTACGTGGCTGGAGGGCACTTTTGTGGAAACCATCAAGGGGTGGCAATCGGGGTGGTTCTACATCACCGAGCCGCGTGACCCTGAATGGGCAGCGGCCCCCGAATTCAGATCTGGCATCCCCACGCGGCTCACCTCCTGGAAAGAGAGCGGCCGGATTTGGGGGGACTCGGAGGAGCTGACCGGACTCCAGGCCTGCATCCAAAAGCTGGTGGACAAGAAGCTCAAGCATGTCAACATAGTCCAGGTCATGCTCATCCGCCAGATTCTCCCGTGCCAACGACGGGGCTTCAATATGTGGGAGTTCGATCCGGCGCAGCACCATACTTTGAATGGACTCTTTGACACTACGTACGAAGAGGTCTGGAAGGTGCTGTTCAAAGGCGCCGAGGCTCCCGCATCCGCTACCGAAGATCGCGGATTCAGCTTGGAGCGTCCAGCTGATGAGGTAAGTTATTTTGTCCTTTAAGGGACGCTTGTTTTCCATAGTTTGACTCTATGCGGGATCTAAACTCCCTTTCCTTTGACAGGACTGGCTGAAGAAGGCCGCACAGGCTATCTGTCCGGCCCCATTGCCAGAGGACCCAGCTGACGCCCGTCTAACGGGGCTGCTGGCTCCGGCACCCCACATGGTGCCGGAGAAGAAGGCCAAGAAGAAGGCCACGGGGACTCGGAAGAGTTCCCGTTTTCAGGTGCTATCGGGTGATGAATCTGAGGCCGACTCCTCCCACCAAGGAGAGGAGGAGAAGAAGAAAGCCTCTCCCCCAGCGGGGGGAGGGAAGAAAAGGAAGGCCTCCCCAACAAGGGAGGCCGAAGGGTCCAAGAGGGGAAAAACTCTTCCCCGGACTGCTCCGCCAACGCCAGTGACGACGACGAGGACTGGCCCCCAAGGGCCAAGCCCCTGGCGAGATCGTAAGTATCCGGACTCCCGAATAACTTCAAGGTTTTTTCTTTTCGCCACATAATGTCTTTCTAATGCCGCATACAACCCTGCAGTCCGCCCAAGGATGATCTTCCCACTTCGTCGAGCGGGTCCTTAAGGGCGTCGGACATGGATTCTCTTCCGACTGCCTCCACCCCCCGTGACGCGGACGATGCTGAGGTGGGATCCTAGGAAGGGACCTGCCAGGAGGAGAGGGCCCCGGAGGTGTCGCAGGACAACCTCCCGGACATTGCACCGGACTCGGCCCCGGAACCCACAGTGGCTCCGGAGTCCGGCGGGCGACCCCTTCGCAAGAAGGGCAAGACCGTTATGCCGGCTGCCTCCGTCCAACCGGAGGTGCCGGATAATTTGCTGGAGGCGCTCAATGGCGCCTCCATCAAAGAGGAACACCGCACTGTTATGAGTGCGGTGATTCAGAAGGTTCAGCTCGCCAAGAGCGGGCTGACCGAATCCTGCAGCAGCCTTCTAACAGGCTTTGAGGTAAGAATTTCAATATATGTAAAATGGTACTACATAGACAGTAGCCCTTGATGCTTGGTTCGGTGTTTGGAAAGAAAAGCCGGACTGAGGATCTTTAGAAAGATAAACGCAGGAGTCATGAAAATATGTCAATATGGGATTGCAGGTTGTGCTGCTGACCTCCGCCGCACTGACTGTGGAGGTCAATACTATGAAGGAAAACCTCGAGCGGTCCAAGAACGAGCTCGGCCCTGCCAAGAAGCAGCTCGAGGAAAAAGAAGGTGAGTAATACCTTATGAAAATTGTACCTTACAGAAAAGGATTTGGTTGCAAGAAAAATGACAAGGATAACTTGGGTATTGTAGGGGCCACTAACGAGGTGGCGACCCTGAAAGAGGCGGTGGCCACGGCCGAACGCAATGCGGCTGCGGAGCGCACCGAGTGAGAGAAACAAGAGGCGCGGGTGGCGGAGGTACAGCAAGAGCTCCAGGATCTCGTGAAAAAACATGTGAGCCTGGAGCGTGACTCGAAGACTCGATAGTCTGAGCTTGCAACGGCTCTTGAGAGTGCCAAAGCCGCTAAGGCCGAATCCTACAAGGCCCTCCAGGAGATCGAGGCGGTAAAGAAAATAGCAGCGGGTAAGGCATTTTTCATGCAAAGTAAGCATGTGAGTGTTAATTACCTGTCGCTTACCCGAATTCGGAGCTCTCCAGGAGTGTTCGTAGATCTTCCTCGCAGCGTATCCGATGCTGCCGCATTCTACCGAGCCGAGGAGGGGAGCTCGACGGAGAAGGTCTTCTGGTCTCAGTATGCTGAGGCCGGACATCCGGTGCCCCTTAGCGACCAGCTGAAGCAGCTGGTCGAGCTCCACAAGGCGGCCGAACAGGCCATGAAGGGCCTCATAGTTCAGCTGTGGCCTAAGGAGGCTATTCCTGGGACCTACTTCTGCCTGTTGCGGCGGCTGGTGGATGCGTGCCCGTGGGTTGAAGTTATCAAGCACTCCGCCTGTATTGAGGGTGCCCGTCGGGCCCTTGCCCGAGCAAAGGTGCACTGGGGCAAGATGGATGCTCAGAAGCTTGTGACGGACCCCCCACCAGAGGGCAAGGAGCATCGCACGCCCGAGATGTATTATAAGAGTGTGCTGAAGGGCGCCCGCACTATTGCGGGTGAGTGCTCCAAAGATGTAATATTTGAGTAGACTCGCATTTTGTTATCCTGTGCGCTGAAAACTTGGTTCATATGCGCTAAGCAACGCTTGTTAATTTAAAATATTACCTTCTGTGCGGCTGTTTATCAAATCTGAGAGATGGCAAGTCATCGGCTTCAGCCCCCATGCCACGAGTGCTGGGGTGTTCGGGATAAACTCGAGCGCTCTTGTTCCCATTTTTTGGGTCCATCTAGGGAGGCGCTCGACACAGCGAACAAGGCAACCAGACTTATAATGCTTGAACACTCTCACTTAGCCATAGAATTCTATAATTTTAAATTTCGGCGAAGCCCCTAGTCTTCGGAAGGCCGAATTTGGGGCGCTATCCACGCCTTGGGCGGACAGTATCCGGCTCCTCGCTCTAAGCGGCATAAGTCTTTAAGGACTCGCAAAAAACCTCTCGAATAGTGACCGACTCTCGCCTCATCATAACGGTCAGTTTTCGCTTTCTCCACTGAGGCGTTAACCCAGCTCAACTGGGGCGCAATCGCAGTGGTTCTCCCAGTGCTACCTTAGCCGATATAACGGAACGTAAGGTACCAAAACATGGGAGCCGGGCAAACCCAACTATTGACCCAAGACATGATTCGAAGCCGATGCATATAGTGCTATAAGTTTGGGGTGCCGCACTTGTGAAAGTGTTCGGACTCATCACACCATGACGTGGGGAACATAAGCCCCTGGTGTGTATTAGCCGTACCAAAGTGTACGGATGCAACATGCCGTGAATGAACATATGTATGAAAAGGAAATTCAATTATAAGCAAAAAGGTGCTGCATTGTTTTATTCAATAAGTGCTGCTACGAATGCAGAATGATACAAATAGTGCGATAAGCAAGGTATGGGACTGTTAAACATGTCCCCCTCCAGGGGTAGGCTGCAGATTGGTGTATAAAAATGCTCGTAATGGAGACCACCTGTATATTCGTTGTAGCCTTTATCCTTCCCTGGCTGTTGCATTGTGAGTTCGGCAGATCTGCTGCCGGACAGGGCCTCTGACAAACGGAGTCCTGTGTGTAAAAAATAAAAGGTAAAAAAGAAAAGAAAAAAGAACGACACACTTGAGAGCCCCGGGTGCGGTTGAGCCGCAGTCTGGGTTTATCATGGTCGTGCCCCTCTCCCCATGCCCATGGTATCTTCAGAGCGTAATGGTGTACACGAAGGACCTGCTTTAACGTTTCGCAGGAGCTGGGGTTGGGGCCGCACTGCTACGCGTGCTCGGAATGTGCCAGGTGGTCTTGTTGTAAGTTACTCCGGGCGCGCTTAGCTGTGTCCGGCCGCTTAAAGGCCGGACTAGAGAATTGCCTTAAGAGGTTGCATTGCACTTCTGCCGCGAGAGCCGCTGTATGTTCCTCCGTGCGAAGAGAACGTTCAGTGTTTCCGTTGACCGTGATGACTCCTCGAGGGCCTGGCATCTTGAGCTTGAGGTATGCATAGTGCGGCACCGCGTTGAACTTTGCAAACACAGTACGTCCGAGCAAGGCATGATAGCCGCTGCGGAACAGGACTATGTCGAAGATTAACTCCTCGCTTCGGAAGTTATCCGGGGATCTGAAGACCACTTCCAGTGTAATTGAGCCTGTACAATTGGCTTCTACACCTGGTATGACGCCCTTAAAGGTCGTTTTGGTAGGTTTAATCCTTGAGGGGTCTATGCCCATTTTGTGCACTGTATCCTGGTAAAGCAGGTTCAGGCTGCTGCCGCCGTCCATCAGGACTCTGGTTAGGTGAAATCCATCGATGATTGGGTCTAAGACCAGTGCGGCGAATCCGCCGTGGCGGATGCTGGTGGGGTGGTCCCTTCGGTCAAAAGTGATCGGGCAGGAGTACCATGGATTGAACTTTGGGGCAACTGGCTCCATCGCGTAGACATCCCTGAGTGCATGCTTCCGCTCCCTTTTGGGTATGTGCGTTGCGTATATCATGTTCATCGTCCGCACCTGTGGTGGGAAACCCTTCTGTCCTCTATTGTTCGGCGGTTGGGTCTCGTCCTCGTCATCGCTATGTAACCCTTTGTCATTGTTTTCGGCAATTAACTTGCCTGCCTGCTTGAATACCCAACAGTCCCTGTTGGTGTGGTTAGCTGGCTTTTCGGGGTGCCGTGTATCTGGCACAAGCGGTCGAGTATTCGGTCCAAATTGGACGGACCCGGAGTAGTTCTTTTGAATGGCTTTTTCCGCTGACCGGGTTTAGAGCCTCTGAATCCGGCATTGACTGCCGTATCCTCAATATGATCGCCGTTAATGCGGCGTTTGTTTTTGTTGCGACGCGGCCTTCCATTTCGGTCCTTGAAGTCCGGACTGCCAGAATTTTTGCTGAGGTTGTTGCTGCGTGCTAGCCAGCTGTCCTCACCCGCGTAGAAGCGGGTCATGAGTGATGTGAGGGCTGCCATGGATTTCGGCTTTTCCTATCCCAGGTGCCGGGCAAGCCACTCGTCGTGGATGTTATGCTTGAAGGCCACGAGGGCCTCCGCATCCGGACAGTCGACGATTTGGTTTTTCTTGGTTAAGAACCGTGTCCAGAATTGCCTGGCCGATTCGTCTGGCTGCTGAATTATGTGGCTTAGGTCGTCAGCGTCTGGTGGTCGCACATAAGTGCCCTGGAAGTTATCCAGGAACGCGGCTTCCAGGTCCTCCCAACTCCCAATTGACTCTGCTGGCAAGCTGTTGAGCCAATGTCGGGCTGGTCCTTTAAGCTTGAGGGGGAGGTATTTGATGGCGTGAAGATCTTCACCGCGGGCCATGTGGATGTGCAGGAGATAGTCTTCAATCCAAACCGCGGGGTCTGTTGTGCCATCGTAGGATTCAATATTGACGGGTTTAAACCCTTCGGGGATTTGATGATCCATTACTTCATCTGTGAAGCATAGTGGGTGTGCGGCGCCTCTGTACTGGGCGATATCACGACGGAGCTCAAGGGAGCTTGGTCTATTTTGTTCGGCCCATCCGGACTTACTGTGTCCGGCGCGACGATTGTTGTCACGTATCGTGGGACGCCCACGCGATCCATAGATCGATCTTGATTGTCTTGCCTTATCCTCCAAAATATCTCGCAAGTCCGGAGTGTTCCCCTGTGGCCATGTGCTTTTCGAGCGATGCCGGGGTACGGGTCTGGTGAAGGGCCTAGAGGCCACTCTGTCGTGACCACAGGGTGGTCGGTCAGCCGAATTGTCCCGTGGTGATGTGGGTTCGTAAGCCTCCTCTTCTAATCGGGGGAGCATCTTGCATTGAGGGTAGCTTTTGGAGGTGCGTTCGAGCTCATGCTCTTCGGCCGCGAGGACTTCAATCCATCTGTCGGCTAGCAGATCCTGATCAGCTCTAAGCTGTTGCTGCTTTTTCTTGAGGCTATTCGCCGTGGCCATAAGCCTGCGTTTAAAACGCTCTTGTTCGACGGGATCCTCCGGCACGACGAATTCGTTGTCGTCGAGGCTTGCCTCGTCTCCGGAGGGAGGCATGTAATCCTCTACCTCTTCTTCTGCCGCTCTCTCATGAAGGCTGGCGTCTCCGTCCTCCTGCACTGCATCTTGCTGGAGCGGGTTGTCTTCGGCACTGTCCGGTGTATTATTGTCTCCAGTGCCGGAGTCTTCATTCTTGCTGTGGTGGGATTTAGAGTGGCGCCGCTGACGTCGGTGCTTGGGCTACTTTTTGGAGGGGTCATCCTCCTCTATTCCTTCGCCATTCCCATCTTTTGGGATAATCCACCATGTATATGTCATACGATGAGGTGGCTGTCCAGTGCCCAGTGGGCGCTGGTTCTTGGTCGTCTCCGGCATCGTCGTCCATACCGTCGATGTCCTCGGAGTCATAGTCTAGCATGTCGGTTAAATCATCGACAGCGGCTATCAAGTGGGTGGTGGGTGGGCTTTGAATTTCTTCGTCGTCCGCATCCCAACCGTCCTGACCGCAGTCCGGCCAGGGCTCTCCTGATAACGAGAGATATTTTAGCAAACTCAAGATGTCGCCGAAAGGTGAGTGTTGAAAGACGTCCGCTGCAGTGAACTCCATGATCGGCGCCCAGTCGGATTCGATCAGGGCGGGCGCGGGGGGTTCGGAGTCTGGCGAGGAGTCCGGCACCTTGGAGTCATGAGCTTTATGAGGGACAAAGTCAGTGTTCAGCTCTATCACCGTAGAGGTTGCAGCACCCGAGGCGATGTCTAGCCATCCGTCCTCGATCTGCGCGGCCGGCTCCGAAATGAGGATCGGAGCGGGCTCGAGTGCGGCCTCTAGGGTACTGTCCGGCGGCAGAGCTAAATCATACCCGACGTGACAGTGCGGCACGCTCGGCTGTGGCTCGAATCCATCGAAGATCAAGTCCCCGCGGATGTCAGACGTGAATTTCAAACTTCCAAATCTGACCTGACGGCCAGGGGCGTAGCTTTCGATCTGCTCTAGATGGCCAAGCGAATTGGCCCGCAGTGCAAAGCCGCCGAATACGAAGATCTGTCCGGGGAGGAAGGTCTCACCCTGGACTGCGTCGTTGATGATGATCGTAGAAGCCATCGAGCCTATCGGTGACGACACAGAGGAACTCTCAATGAAGGCACCAATGTCGGTGTCAAAACCGGCGTATCTCGGGTAGGGGGTCCCGAACTGTGCATCTAGGCGGATGGTAACAGGAGACATGGGACACGATGTTTTTACCCAGGTTCGGGCCCTCTTGATGGAGGTAAAACCCTACGTCCTGCTTGATTAATATTGATGATGTGGTTACAAGAGTAGATCTACCACGAGATCAAGGAGGCTAAACCCTAGAAGCTAGCCTATGGTATGATTGTTGTTCGTCCTATGGACTAAGGCCATCCAGTTTATATAGACACCGGAGAGGGCTAGGGTTACACAGAGTCGGTTACAAAGGTAAGAGATCTACATATCCGTATCGCCAAGCTTGCCTTCCACGCCAAGGAAAGTCCCATCCGGACACGGGACGAAGTCTTCAATCTTGTATCTTCATAGTCTTGGAGTCTGGCCGATGATGATAGTTCGGCTATCAGGACACCCCCTAGTCCGGAACTCCCTCGAGCACCTTAGTAGAGAAAGCCAAAAACTGACTGTCATGATATAGCGAGAGACTGTTCAACCACTCGACGACCTATCGGAATCTTTAGGATCCCTCCGCATTAACGAAGGACCATTTCCCGGTCACGTACACACGCGCCCGTATTCGGATGCATGCGAAGGTACCAGGGGCTACATAGTAGCCCCACCATCAAACTCCTATGGCTAAGTGAAAGTGTTACAACTATATAGTCCGGTTGCCTAGTTCGATGTGCGATCACCTCCTTAATGGACCAAGACATTGGATCAAGTGTGATTACACATACTTTTCGCGAACACCCCTGCATTATATGTGTGGGGGCTGAACCAACGACTGCTAACTTTCAGATTAAACATATACATAAAAACATCCGCTCAGGAGGCACAATAATACTTTCGGGCAAAAAGTATAAATATAGCCTCCATAATCAAAGTAACATGGTTTTTACAATGACACGATTTGTCACTCGAACATGACATTCTTTGAGCACTGAGCCTCTATTAAGCGAGCACCTTCTACTACCTGCTCCAAGATATGCTTGGCCGGACCCTGGCCGCCCGCCGGATTCTGGATCGTAACGATCGTGGCCTCCATATCTGTCCAGTATGCTTTAACACGGGCAAGAGCCATCCGTGCACCCTCTATGCACGCCGACCTCTTCATGACATCGATCCGCGATACGGCACCAAGGAATTGGTGCACCAAACCAAAATAACTGTCCGGCTTAGGCCCCTTCGGCCATAAATGGTCTATTACAGACCGCATCGCAAGATCGGACAGCCTGTGGAGCTCGGCCACAACAGCCATCTTTTCACTCAAAGGCAATGTGCGCGTCGGAGCGCTGAACTGCGACCAGAACAACTTTTCCACTTCATCATCCTTTTGCTCCTCAAAAAACTTGGCTGCATCAGCCACACTCTTCGCCAAATCCGCATAGGCATTTGTAGGACTCCAGTGTCGATCTAGAGGAGCGTACTTCGGATCTAAAAACTTCATCTGCAACAAATAGGGGTTTCCATCCGCGATTTCTCCGGCCTGTCGAAGCTCCTTCCGCGCATCCCTAATGTTGGAACGCGTCTCCTTGGCCGCATCAAGGGCCTTCTTCAGGTCAGCCTTATTCGCCTGATTTTCTTTTTCAACCAACTCATACCGATTGGCGGCGTTTTCTAGCTCCACAGCCATCTCGGCTATTTTGTCTTCGCTCCAGCGACGAGCAGCGTGTTCGGCTCTCAACTCTTCGGCCGCCTTTAGGGCAGCCGCATTGCTCACCCGGGCCTGTTCCTTGGCCAGGGCAAGTTCCGCCCTCAGGGCTTCCACGGTAGCAGCACCGTCTGCAGTCCAAACACATAACATTAGCATTATGCTCCTCTCAGTTTTTCCTACCAAAAATAATAAGGAAAGCAAAGCACATACCTTGTGACTTGTTAAGCCGCTCGTTCACTAGTGTGATATCAGCATCAATAGATCCAATCTGCCTCCTTAGTTCGACAACTTCAACATACCGGTAGGCTGCCGGATCCTTAGACACCTGCGCATAAACACAGTGCGATCATTATGTACAAAAATATGATCCTCCGTTTGCTGCCTAGGGCGGACAACCAGAGTCTTAGGGGCTACAATCCATATGGAGCACACCTAGCGCGTGCGTCACAGCCAAAAATTATGTATTTTTCATTACATACCTCAAAGCCTCTGAGCAAGCTCGTAAAGGCTTCATTCAACCCGCTTGTGGCGGATGAAATCTTCCTGAGCACCATGCTCATTAATGAACGGTGCTCCTCCGAGAGGTCAGCTCACTCCAGAAGTCCCGTCAGTGTGTCCGGCTGGACATTGAATTGTGTTGGACCCTTCTTATCGCCCCCCGTGGGAGCTGAACGCTCCGGGCTCAGGGCGGCCGAAGTATTAGCTTCTGACTTCGGCAGGTCTGGACTCCTCCGTGATGACACCTCGGGGTCGCCCGCCTCATGGGGCGGAGAGGTTGGTGGGGACTCAGTCTCCATCATCTCCGGAAGGAGATCCCCCGAAGACGAACTTTGTTGAGAAGAGCTGCTAGCCGGACTGCAAAGAATGGATCTTGGTTATTGTTCTCGGAGAAGGAAGTAGTACCTTCGTATTTACGATTAACTTACCACTCGGCTGAGGGCTGGCCCGTTGGTGGGCATGGCGCGGCGAGGACGCCCTTCGAGGCAGGGCCCCCTGGTGAAGCTTTCTTCCCTTGTCTGGGCACCTCCGTCTCCAAGTCTTCGGAGGCGGCCCTCTTCTTCCCGCGCAGGGAGGAGGCCTTAGATTCCCCTCCCCGACTATCCTCCTTTGGGGAGGCAGCAATTCCCCCGGTTTGGATGCGCAATGTGTGAAGTTCTGCTTCTCTGTTCTTCCCTTCATCTTTCCCTGAGGGCACTTTACTTAGCACACAGACAAGCATCTTTGCTATAGCGGGACTTGCCGAGCCTTCGGGAAGTGGCGCCGGACACCTGGTTCTCTCCGCCTTGCTGAGCCATTCCTGGCCACGAAGGATTTTCAGAATAATGACTATGATAAAAATAGAAGAGGTGTTCGGTTTCTGGTCTACTTACTTGGGTATCTGGGCGATTGCAGCTCAGGCCCGCATCCTCGGTGGTATCCGGACACTTTACTTGTGGTCCGAAGAATAATTTACACATTCCTTCGAGCGTCAGGCCGAAGAAGTGCAGAATAGTCCACGGACCCTCCAGATTGGACTCCCACATCCGGAGAGGACGACATTTTCACGACAACATCCGTCGGATTAGCATTACCTGAATTATGCCGACGAGGCTAATGTCCCTCTCAAGAAGCTCCCGGATACGGCTTTGCAATGTTGGTACATTACTAGCAGATCCCCAATCCCGTCCAATATCGGTCCATGACGCCAGTTGAGAAGGAGGGCCCGAACGGAAATCGGGGGCAGCTGCCCACTTCGTGCCTATGGGAGCCGTGACGTAAAACCACCTCCGTTGCCATAGATCGGACACCTCTGGGAAGGAGCCCTCTAGCCATGGGGCACCGGCATTCCTGCTTATCACAGCACCTCCGCACTCCACATGTCGCCCCTCAATCATCTTCGGCTTCACATTGGAGGTCTTGAGCCATAAGCCGAAGTGTGGAGTGACATGGAGAAAAGCTTCACACACAATGATGAACGATGAGATATGGAGGATAGCGTCCGGAGCCAGATCGTGAAAATCTAACCCGTAATAGAACATGAGCCCTCTCACAAAGGGATCGAGGGAGAAGCCTAGGCCACAAAGGAAGTGAGAAACAAATACGACGCTCTCGTTGGGTCGGGAGTAGGGATGACCTGCCCTAGAGCAGGAAGCTTGTGCTTGATGTCGGCAGTCAGATATCTGACCTCCCTAAGCTTCGCAATGTCCTCCTCTGTGACCGAGGAGGCCACCCGCCGGCCTTGGTTGGATCCAGACATGATGGAGGATCCGGGGTGCTTGAGTTTGGGTCTCGGGTGTTAGAACTCGAGATGCGAAAAGGCGCAGGGGTGGTGGAAAAGAGGGATAGGCCTCGGCCCCTTTATAAAGGAGGGTGAATATCAAGCGTCCTCAGCATAACCGCTCGGGACTTGCCTAAAAACACGGAGTCATACCAACATGCACCATGGGGTTGCACGCTCCCGTATTGATGGAAAATCCTGCGATGAGGGGAGCACGATCTCTGCTTTGGCAGGGTGTGCCAATAAAACCGCCTCGCAACGCGTATCAAGGCAGGCCAAGAAAAACCGGTTTGTGTTGGATCGGACCACGGCGTGAGAGCACGCCGTACAAGAATTGCCAACAGATCAGATTTATGAAGTGCTATGCTCTCTACAGAGGTGTGCGGAAATTATCTCGCAATGCCAGACGCAATCATCAATCTACTTTGGAGTATTCGGAGATGGAACCCACCTTGCAATGCCGAAGACAAAACTGCGTGCCGGACTCATCGTCATTGAAGCCTGGTTCAGGGGCTACTGAGGGAGTCCTGGATTAGGGGGTATCCGGACAGCCGGACTATATACTTTGGCCGGACTATTGGACCGTGAAGATACAAGACTCAAGACTTCATCCCGTGTCCGGTTGGGACTCTCCTTTGCATGAAAGACAAGCTTGGCGATTCGGATATTATATTTCCTTCTTTGTAACCGACTCCATGTAAACCCTAGCCCTCTCCTGTGTCTATATAAACCGAAGAGTTTAGTCCTTAGAGACAGAAGCATAATCATCATAGGCTAGCTCCTAGGGTTTAGCCTCTACGATCTCGTGGTAGATCAACTCTTGTAACACCCATATCATCAATATCAATCAAGCAGGAAGTAGAGTTTTACCTCCATCGAGAAGGCCCGAACCTGGGTAAACATTGTGTCCCTTGCCTCCTGTTACCATTAGCCTTAGACGCACAGATCGGGACCCCCTACCTGAGACCCGCCGGTTTTGACACCGACAATGCCCCCAAGGAGTAAGAAGACGTGGAGATGCCTTCATTGCCCGATCCCGTGGATATGAGGATTCTCTCCGGAGCCAAGGCTGCGGGGAGAAGCACCACACCAAAATGACGCTTCCAAGAAAGAGTGTGGCGCCTGCGGGAGTCGCTGTCGCCGGATCCGGCAGAGGCCGGAGAAGGACTTCTCCCGGAGATGCTCAACCACCGCAAGCCCGAACTAGCCGGCCACCAAACCAGCACCACAGAGCACCGAGGGGAAGCTCCCGCCAGCGCCCGTGCCCGTCCTAGCTGAGGTCGTCCTGCGCGACCCCCCGGCCAGCAGTACACGTGCTGCCGGGTCCTGGGCGCGCACCGCCGTCTCCACCAACCGACCGACCCCGCTAGAAGGGGTCGCTGCCCTGGCATGCTGCTCCGGTGAGGCGCAACCGCGCCGCCAGCACCCGCACCACCGCGTCCACCGCAGATCGCGCCACGCCCTGCCAACCATCTCCAACGATGTACCCAGCCGCAGCCACGCCAGATCCGACCAAGGCCGGCCGAATCCAGCTGCGACGCACCTTCCGTCGTCCCTCCGCCCGCGCCGAAGCAAGGGACCCACACAGACGACCGATGTCGCCGAACACCCGAAGCGGCCTCCGCGACGCCTGCCATCGCTGAATCGCACCCAAGCAGCCGAGATTTGCGCGCCACGCCATATCCATCCCCCTTCCTAGCCACCTTCTACTGTAGCCACGAGCTGGTGACAAAAATAGGCCGCAAGGGTAATAAGCCTAGATGCGGGTTTTACAAGTGCAGCCGCTACAACGTAAGCAAATCTGCTTTTGCAGTGTTTTTCCATTTTATTTTGATCTCCCACACCGATTTTTTTTCTTTTTGTTTCATTACTTAATTTGTTCTAGTGGTTCCGTGAATGCTCATTCTTCGAGATCTAGGATGCCTATGTCAACAGGATCTCTCCTACTGAAGTGCTGAGATCACCAGGACCTAGGCACTAGCCAGTATCTACCAAGCCAACCAAGTTGCTCAGGTAGTTGTTGCTGCCAATCAGGGCATGTACAATGGTTGATAAGGCAGTCTTATCTTATGGCTTGCATGTAATTTAGAGATGACAAAAAAGTATGTCTACAATGGGTTATATCTTAGCCTTATCTTCAATAACTTGTCATTCCTTAAAACATGGTGAGACAAATTGTGCTAAGAGATCATCTTTTGTCTTCTCTTAAATAAGAGAAGGCAAGCCTTTTCTTATGAGTTATCTCTCCTCCACTTCATCAATTATCCTACGTGGCACTCCTAAGATAGCACCATTGTACATGCCCTCAGCAGCCCATATCCAGGCTGCACCAGACTATTAGGGCCCCAATGCAGTTGTCGCGTTGGCTAGCACAAGCAGATCTCAAGTGCCTCTTGTTGTGGCCGTGCTAACCGCAACTACCGAATCCCATATCATCATGATATACTTTTGGCTTGACCGGTGCTTTCTTTTGTCTGGTATTAAGGGCCTCTTTGATTCGCAGAATTTTAAAAATATAGGAATAAGAAAAATATAAGATTGAAATGTCATGTTCATCTCAATCCTACAAGTTTTGGGTTGTTTGATTGCTTCATAGGAAAAACATAGAATTCTTCCAAAGTGGTTTGAGTGGATGCTAGAAATCCTATGACAAGTAGTACAAAAAAATCCTTAGAAAAAATGCTTATAAGATTCAATCTTATGAATCAAACAACCAACATAGAAAAATTTCGCAAGGATTCTAATCCTTCAAATTCCTATGAAAATCCTTTGCATCAAAGGAACTCTAAGTGTGTCAGTTACAGTGAAGGGAAATTTGCAATGGTGGCGCTCCTTGTTACCACGACAAGTATTTTGAAACAGAGGGTTTCTGTATCCTTGTAATATACTATGTCAACCAAATCATCAGCTCCAGCCTTCTATGCATCAGCTAGGCAACAAAAAGCATGTCCAAAATTTCTCACTAGAACGTAAGCACGCGGTCCAAAAGACTGCAATGGGTGATAAGAGCTCACTGATCACTAGAAAAAACCTTACTTCCATCTTAAAAGAAAGAAGATCTTGAAAAAAAAGCCTCACTTGCATCTTCTGAAACAAAAACAGGGGAAAGATGTTGTTTGGTTTTGGAGGATAGGCTTAACTACTCCTCTCCCTGTCTCTAGCGCTCCCCCTCCCCACGCCGGCGACCACTCCGGCGCCGGCGTCCACCTCCCCGCGCCGGCTGCCTCCCCGGCACCGGCATCCACCTCTGTCCCTCCGTCAGAGACCCCTGCGGCGTCGGGGCTCCCCTCTCCACTGCTCCCCATGGCGTCTGGATCTCGCATTCCACCTTCGGTTTCATCGGCTCACCCGCGAGAGCGGCCTATCGTCTTCGGGCTGGGTCTCTCGGGGTCGCCGGGTTCGGCGCGCTCCTCCTCGGCGGATGGCAGCTAGGCGGTGGGCCCCGCGTCGGCGCTAGTAGAGGGCTGGCGCCGGCCGGGCCCCTCCCGCAAGGCCATGTGGCAGCGCCGGCATGCGCTCAGGAGGCAGATCGGGCCTGGCATTGGCGCTGGTCGGGATGCATCGCCGTCCTCCTCTAAGCGGCGTCTGATCCCGCCGGACATGTTCGGCCTCTGCTTCCGGTGCTTCGAGGATGGTCACCAGCGTCAAGATTGCACTAATGAGCCTATGTGCATCCGCTGCGGCAACGCTGGGCACGTCTCTTCCCAGTGCCGGGAGCCTAGCAGCCTCACCTCGGTAGAGGAGCTGCGCCGCGCGGTGATTGCCAAGGTCGCTCGCAAGACGGTGGCACCCGGACAGGCACCGGCCACTCGACGGAGGCTATCGGAGCCTAGGCAGAGCGCGCCGATGGCGCCGCTCTCGCCAGTTGCGCCCAGCCTATGCCCTGTGGTGCCGGAGGTTGCCTGGCCGGTGGTGCAGTCCGAGATCTGTGTGCTGCCACGCTCGAAGGGGATGGAGGACCTCGAGTGTTGGTTATAGCTGGCGGTTGTGATGTACGTTGGTGGAGCCAGGCTGGCCGTGTCCTGCAACGACGCGGCGGTAGCGATCTCTGCTCAGATGGGGATTCCAAGGTTTCGCTTTTCAGTCCACAAGTTCCATCCGGAGGATTTCTTGGTCGTGTTCGCGGCGCACGAATTCAAGAACAGAGCATTGGCTGTCCCGTCGATTGAGCACTTTGGAGTCAAGTTCTTCATCAAGCCATGGCTCAGGCAGGCGCAGGCTACTTCCAGGTTGATGCGGGTTCAAGTGGATGTCATGATCGAGGGCGTTCCATCTCATGCGTGGGCTCAGGAGACGGCGGCAGAGTTGCTGGGGAGCGCTTGTTTGATCGAGAGCCTGCACCGGAGACGGCCAGCAGGGAAGATTTGTCTCTGTTCAAGCTGAGAGCTTGGTGTGTCGATCTTGAGGATGTGCCGGTTTATCGGAAGCTGTGGGTGCCGGAGCCGCCGGAGGTGGTAGCTGACCCTTCGGCTAGGAGAGCTTCGTTCCGCCAGCTCCTGGAGTACCCTGTGTTCATTCACATTGGTAGGATGAGGGACTTCTCGCCACCGGAGATGTGGAGGCGTGCTTCGGGTTCGGACGGAGGAAGCGGACAGAGTGGGTTGCCAGACAGCTTAGGCAGCTCGTTCCAAGGAGGTGAGTGGGTGGTTCAGCCATGGGCACGCGGCGTTCGAGGTGATCGTGGTGCCGGCCGGCGACACAATGGCGGCGGCGGTGGAGTCAGTCAGGGCAGATCCTACCGGGCGGCGCTCCAAGGTAGGGTGGGACCCTCGTCCTGGAGGCTTCCACCGATGGGGCCGCGTACGGTGCCGGTCAAGCCTGCTGTGGCGTCACAGAATGGGACCGCGGTGGGACTGGAGGTTTCAAACGAGCCAATCCGGCGAACGGAAAGCTGCCCACAGTGGTGGAGACAGCTGGACAGTTGGCGCTGGCCACGCAGATCTGCCATGCCAGGTCTGAGATGGTTGATGTGGCCCAGGAGATGACTGGCTCAGGTGCAGATTTGGCTAGGCAGGGGGACGCCAGGACCGAGGCTGAGGCGGTGCGGCCGGCTTCGGCCAATGAGAACATGGCAGAAGCGGATGAGGACATGGGAGTGGATCACATGCCGGTCGTGGTAGGGCCGCTGCTGCCCGACCATACTGCGGCTTCCGATGCAGAGGGGACAGTGGGGCCCAATCCAAAGCTGACCCTAGCGGTGCCTTTTGCCGCTGCGGATCCGGTGTGGTCGGCCGGGCCGGACGCTGGTGGAGTTGCAGCCTAGGGTGGGGTGGACGCAGCATAGGAGATCCCAGCTGCACAGGATGGGCCAGCGCTGCTTTCGGGAGGATGGGCCCCTGTCTCGGAGCTGATTGGCGACACAGACCGGGGGCTGCACCTATCCCCTCCCGGGCCAGGATCCGCTTTGGAGCTCACGCTGGGGGACCAGACCCCGCTGGCAAGCAAGGTTGCATGTGATGGGACTACGTACGAAGGCTATGCAGAACCTGGCGCGCTGCATGATGGAGAGATTGTGGTGCATGGGGAGGCGTGGGACGTGCATACCACGAAGGATCCCGTATCTGCCAAGGAGAAGGCAGTGCTAGGCAACATAAAATCCTTCTGCACGGGGCTACTAAAGAAACCAGCTCCTCCGCTCCTGAAGGAGATCGAAGGTGTGAAGGGTGTTCGTGCCGGGCAGGACCCTTTCATGACAAGACGGAGCACACTATTCGGTTGCGCTTCTGGCGCGAGGAAGAATAACGTGACAGCGGCCGAGTCAGTCCTGCTTAAAGCGTTGGGCATCTCCAGCGATGATCTGGCGGTCTCGGAGGATGCGCTAGGTCAGCTGAGGGCGGTCTTTGATTCGCCTGTCCAAGAGAAGCAGCTGCGGGCGATTGCGGCTATTTTCGGGGAGATCATGCCAAGCAACTTGGCCGGTGAGATGGAGAGCATGGTGATCATGGCGGCCTAGTCAGCGTGCAAGGTGCCATGGGGAGTCCAACCGTTCCCATGTCGCACGCATCGATGGAGGTGGTATGTTGGAATGTGTGGGGGCTAAATAGCCCGGCCAAGAAAAAGGCCCTTAGGAAGTTCATGGACACGGTGCGCGTCGCAATTGTGTGTATCTTGGAGTCTAAACTCGAAAGAGTCGACCAATTTGTGATCATGCAATGTTTAGGGCCTTCTTACAATGGTTTTTTCTACCTTCCGGCGTCGGATACGAGAGGGGGCATCATCATTGGGTGGGACTCATCTAGAGTGATGATCTCCAACACGGTTGTGGATTCTAACTTCATCACTGGATATGTGATGCATCTGGAGGGGCCTGGGTGGTGGATATCGGTGGTATATGGGCCACAGGAGGACGATCAAAAGTGCACCTTTCTTGAGGAGCTTGCGGAGAGGAGAGCCACATGCCCGGGGCCTTGGATCGTGATCAGGGACTTCAACATGATTCTGAACGCAGCAGATAAGAGTAACAACCGTTTGGATCGCAGGATGATGGGCAAATTCAAGCGGTTCATCGATGACAATAGCCTCAAGGAGCTTTTCTTGCATGGCCGGATATTTACGTGGAGTAACAAGCGCGAGGTACCCACGCTCACAAAAATTGACAGAGCCTTTGTCTCTGTGGACTGGGAGCTAGACCACCCTGATTGCCTGCTGCAAGCGCTGTCTACCTTGACCTCTGATCATTGTCCTTTGTACTTATCACTGGAAGAGCATATGCAGCCTCGGAAGCGGTTCAGATTCGAGCTTTTTTGGGTCAAGCTTGACGGTTTCTTGGACGCGGTGAAAGAAGTGTGGGTATTTGATGAGGGAATCACGGAGCCCTTTCATAGATTGGATGTTCTGCTGCGTAACACGGCCAAGTTCCTCACAGCTTGGGGCCAGCGCAAAGTGGGCAATATCAAGCTTCAAATTGCTTGCACCAATTTGGTCATTCTTCGTCTTGACTGTGCCCAGGAGGTACGAATGCTCACGGAGGAGGAGAGATGGTTGCGAGCTACCCTCAAGCATTTGGTGTTGGGGCTTGCATTGCTGGAAAGAACCATTGCAAGACAAAGGTCACGTGTCAAGTGGCTCCAAGAAGGGGATGCTAACACCAAGATGTTTCACCTGATCGCGAATGGAAGAAAAGCAAAAAACTTTATCCCGGCCTTACAGATTGATGGCGCGGCGATCACGGATCAGGAAGGGAAAGAGATGGCCTTCTTCGACGCGTTCTCGGCTATCATGGGGAGGGATTCGGCGTGCGAGAACTCGGTGGACCTGGAGTACCTAAACATTGAGGCTCTGGATCTCTCGGATCAGGATGTGATATTCCAGGAGGAGGAAGTTTGGAACATAATCAAGGAAATGCCTTCGGACATGGCACCGGGGCCGGATGGATTCATTGGGATTTTCTTCCAAAAAGCATGGAGTGTGGTGAGGGGGGATGTGATGGCGGCCTTGCATAAGATCTTTTTGGACAATGACCGCGGCTTCGGAAGATTGAATCAAGCTCTAATCTCGCTCATCCCGAAGGTGCCTGATGCATGCACTGTTAGAGATTTCCGCCCCATTTGCTTGGTTCACAGCATTCCTAAGCTAGCTTCTAAGCTGCTGGCTAACCGGTTGTGTCGACGTATGGCGGAGCTGGTTAAGGTGAACCAATCTGCTTTTATCAAGGGACGCAACATCCACAACAACTTTATTTTGGTCAGGCAAATGGCGAGACGGCTGCACAAGAGAAAGGAAAAAGGAGTGATGTTGAAGCTTGATATTTCGAAGGCCTTTGACTCGCTTTCATGGCCTTTCCTGTTCGAAGTGTTGCAGGCCAAGGGGTTCTCGGATAGGTGGATGAGCTCGATTGCAACCCTCCTCTCTACTGCCAGCTCTCGGATTATGGTAAATGGATGTGCTGGAGATAAGTTCAAACATGCTTGTGGCTTAAGGTAGGGTGAATCTCTCTCACCTCTTCTATTCGTCATTGCCATGGATGTTCTCTCGGTGATCATCGTCAAGGCTCACGACTCGCAGATTTTGGGAAAATTGAATGGACGTGGACCGCTGCGGAGACTGTCACTTTATGCTGACGATGTGGTGTTGTTCATCAAGCCGACGCTCGCAGATCTGTCCTTTGTAGTGGAGACGCTGAGGATTTTTGGAGAAGCTTCCGGCCTCAAAGTTAACTTTGCCAAGTCGTCTGCTATACTCATCAGGAGCAGCAAAGAAGATGAGGCCCTGGTTCGGAGCATGGTGCCTTGGCAGATCGCCAAGTTTCCATGCAAATATTTGGGTCTCCAACTCAGCATCAAACAACTGACGAGGTCCGATTGGCAGCCTATTGTTGATGTGGCTCTGAAGATTCTCCCGGGATGGCAGAGAGGTCTTGTGACTCGGCCTGGCAGGTTGATCCTCGTGAACCAGGTTATGCGTGCGAGACTGACCCACCATTTGCTCGTGGCTGAAGCTCCTAAGTGGGCTCTGGATAAGGTGGACAGCGGATGTCGAGCTTTCTTCTGGGCTGGCTCTGATCAAATTCATGGAGAAAAGTGCGCGGTGGCCTGGCAGAGGGTCTGCAGGCCGAAACAGCTGGGAGGGCTGGGAGCTATTGACCTTCACCGTCATGGCATTGCTCTTAGGATGAGGTGGGAGTGGCTCAAGAGGTATGATGAAACCAGACCATGGCAAGGCCTCATGGCGACTGTGGACAAGGAGGCAAGCGCGGCCTTCTCGAGCATGGTTCATTGGCAGGTAGGGGATGGCTCAAAGGCCCTCTTTTGGAAGGACAGATGGATTAGAGGATCGACGGTGGATGAGCTGGCACCATTGTTGGTGGCCAAGGTTAAAACCCAGGTGATCAACAAGAGATTGGTAAAGGATGGCCTCTACCTTAATAACTGGATGAATGATGTGATTGGAGATCTGGACACGGAGGGGCTCGCCCGACTCATCAGGCTCTGCGAGGCCACCATGAACTTTGAGCTGCATGCAAGTGAGGAGGACAGAATGATCTGGAAATGGAACACTGCGGGCACATACTCTGCGGCCTCAGCGTACGCGATGATGTGCGAAGGAGGGATCAGATTTCAGCTTGCGGACGCTATATGGAAGAGTGGGGCTCCTCTCTCCTGCAAGCTCTTTATGTGGCTGGCGGTCCAATACATGGTCTGGACGTCGGATAGGCGAGTGCGTCATGGCCTTCAGGACACGATATCCCCATGCTTTCTATGCGATCAGGAGCAAGACACGGTGGATCACATCCTCACACAATGTGTGTACGCTAGACAGGTTTGGTTCCGGTGCTTCTCCAAGGTAGTGATACCGTTGGAGCTGCTGCCAAATGACAATGACAGGGTGGAAGAATGGTGGGAAGCTTCGAGGAAGAGGATACCCCAGGCTCAACGGAAGGATTTTGACTCTTGTTATGTTGATTTGTTGGAGTATTTGGAAACAGAGAAATGGTAGGGTTTTCGGTAGGAACGACCTGTGTAATGAAATACAACTGGTAGGGAACATTTTCAGGGAGCGTCAGCTTTGGGCGCTAGCGAGAGGGAGTGGAGTTTTTCACTCTTGTGAGTAGTCGCCTAGGTGGCTACGGAGGTGTTGGCAGACACGCCTCGGTGAGGCATGCGGCCATGTAATATCTTGTAAATATTTTTCTCCTCTTTTATAAAGCTAAGGCACGCCTTTCGCGTGCTCTCGAAAAAAAAACAAGATTCTAAAAAAGATCTAAAAGAACATTTTTCATTTTTTCTGAGGAAAAAAACTTTTTCATGACTGGCTGCTCGCCCTTTCTTTCGGCCTTAATGGGGGCCTTAATGGGCATGGCTGAACCGCTGAAGGCCCGCTTTGGTTAGCGAACAAATGCGGAGCCTGTAGATTCTGGAGGGTCCTGCGGTGAAATTACCATACTGTAGTCACCATGGTTACCGTCGCCGCCGCAGCCGCCAGTTACGACGACGAGGTTCACAGCCGTGCCGCGCTGCGGGAGGCCTTCGGAGACTCATCAGACAGCGATTCCGACGCGCCCCGCGGCGCGGCTAGCACCCCGCCGGTTCACGGGGCGGGCCGCGAGCGCTGGAGATGGGCGGCGGTGGCGGGGGTAAGGGGCCTGTGGCTCTGCGCCGCCTTCCTCTCGCCCGACGAGCAGTCGCGCCTTCTCGCCGCGATCCAACGAGGTGAGTAGCCGGGCCGGTCGCCTCATGTCTTCCTCTGCCTATCTTTCTAGCTGGTCACTGTGTCCATATTTGGTTCGAGCCACCAAATCTCAGAGCAAATTTAGGTCTAGCTTGCTATCTCTTTAATGAATCCTAAATGTTGATGAGATGATTCAAATTGTTAATGTGCCCATTTGTGTTTGTTCTTTTGCAGAAGAATGGTTCACTGATGCACACAACCAAGTAACTTTGTTTCCCCTCGATTGTTTCAGATTTGTCAATTGTTCTTTGCTTGTACACTAAAGGTTCAGATCTGGCAATTGTTCTTTGCTTGTACACTAGAGGTTCCATCTTCCATGAGTGTTTAATTGTGTCGTGTTCATGTCCTGAGAGCAGTTGAGATCAACTACTGTATGTCATCTAATGCTAAGAATTTACATTTTCATCAGTTGCTTTTAATGTTGAGAATTCTTTCAAAATTTATGTACTAGGCAATGAGATTTGGTGATCTCCCTCCATGGGCCGTGGAACTTTCTGCACTTGTTCGGGAAGCTATTTGCGTTGGTGATGTTGATGCTAGTGTTGGCGCTGGGTGGATGAACGAGGATGAAGACGCATGTCCTTTGCCGTCAGATTTGCTGTGGAGAGAACCGCTTTTTGATCAACTGATTGCAAACAGATACAAGCCAGGTGAGGTGCGGAACTGTTACTTCTTCTCAATAGTTTGGAGCCCTATGTTTAACATTAAGCATGCAGATAGTGCCGTAATTTAGACAGTCTTTCTTCAATAAGGCAGCGAGATACAATTTTCTTTTCCTTTTGATGAGAGTATACATGTTTTCCTGTCATCTGTTTTAACAAACTGATATTGCAATCTAGGGTATCTGTGCCCATGTTGATCTCATGCGCTTCGACGACGGGATTGTTATAGTCTCTCTCGAGTCTGCATGCGTGATGCGCTTCAGTCGAGAAGGTGCTGCCTGTGATACGCAAAAGCCCGGGGAGAGCGAATGTACAAACGTTCCTGTCTACCTGAAGCCAGGCTCACTTGTCGTGATGTCAGGCGATGCACGGTATCACTGGAAGCATGAGATCAACCGCAAGCCAGGTGCTCAGCTCTGGAATGGGAGGGAGCTTGAGCAGCATAGAAGAACTTCAGTTACTCTGAGGAAACTCAGGGCTTCTCCCAACTAAAATTGGCATTGTTAACATTTGTTGCATAATGTTATCGTTTTGGCAATGTTATACCGATTATTTTGCAGTGTATCATGGAGAAGTTTAATTAGGTTGCCACATACAATCAGCCAAATATTTTGGGTGTGTGAATACAATACTATGCAGTTAAAGAAAAATATTGTTGACTGTTTAGAAACTACATATGCAAGATATTTTTTTCTTTGTGCAGTCATATGATCTTTAAATATTGACGAGCCAGCTTGTAATACAGTATGAATACACCATTTCCCTAGTCCTGACATTAGTTGTTGATACTTTTTCCTTAATCAGCTGATCATGGTGATATTTGCATCCATCCTAGCAGGATGTGTTTTTCTTTAAGCACAACTGCAAGTGTGTAGAAAGCGCACTCATTAATTCCATTAGAAACAATGCACACGGCACACATTTTTTTAGTTGATGGCTGGTGAACTGGTGATGGCTCAGTAACTGAGCCTCATACATGATTCAGACAATTGATGCACATGGTTCTTAACCACCACAGGTCGCCAGTGAGTGTTCAGCGGTAGCAGGCATTGTTCGGTTGCTTGGGAACGAACCGCCCAGGGGGTAGTGTTGATCCCCACTGCCACTCCTCACCGAACCCTCCATTCACCCTAAGGCCAACTTCAACACTAGACCTCAATCCGTTTTGTTTGGATTTTGTCCGTTTGGGTCAGAAAAACGGACACGCGCGTCCAGATGTGGTCGTCCGGCTGCTGCATCCCAAATTTTGTCCGATTTTGGACTATCAAATTTAGACCTAAATAGACAATGCAAATATTTTAGAAACGATATATATATTACATAAACGTCCACAAAGTCTTAAGGCTGCACATTCAAACTAAACTTGAAATTAAAAAGACATTAAAAAAAACTAGATTTAGGGCCGTCAACGCCGTCGCCGTCGCCGTCTTCAGTCGCCGCCCTCGTCGTCCTCTTTGTCCTTTGTCAGGTTGATGTAGGACGAAGGCTACCACAGGTGGGCTGGCGGCCCCTACGACTGCTGCCAGGCGGGAGGCGCCTGCACCACCTCTGGTTGTGGCGGAGACGGTGACCATCGGCGCCCACCCACGTGGGCCGCATAGAGACATACTCCGACGTGCACGGAATCGTCTCCGTCCACGTCCATGACTGGCCGTCCAATGCCGGGTTCCAGGCCACGGCGGTGGGCTCCCCGGACACCTCCTCCATGGCCTCCTCATTGACCACGACCTGCAGCTCCGGGGTGGCGACGTCGCCTGCGGCAAAGAGGGCAATCATCTCTTCGAGGCCCTCCCACTGGGCTTCGTCGTGCTCCCGGACGGAGTCCTCGAGCACCCGCCTCATGAGCTTCGCCTCCTCCTTGGCGGTCATGGGAGGTGGTGGTGGCAGGGACGAGGAGGAGGAGGGTGTCGATGTTAGCCCGCGCACGCCCACAGGACCAAGGCGGGCTGAGAACGCGCTACCGGCTGGCAGGGAGTTCCCGTTGAGGGAGTCCTGGATTAGGGGGTCCTCGGACAGCCGGACTATATGCTTATGGCGGACTGTTGGACTATGAAGATACAAGTTTGAAGACTTCGTCCCATGTCCGGGTGGGACTCTCCTTTGCGTGGAAGGCAAGCTTGGCAATTCAGATATGTAGATTTCCTTCTCTGTAACCGACTCTGTGTAACCCTAGCCCCCTCCGGTGTCTATATAAACCGGAGCGTTTAGTCCGTAGGACCACAACAATCATAATCATAGGCTAGCTTCTAGGGTTTAGCCTCTATGATCTCGTGGTAGATCAACTCTTGTAATACTCATATCATCAAGATCAATCAAGCAGGAAGTAGGGTAGTACCTCCATAGAGAGGGCCCGAACCTGGGTAAACATTGTGTCCTCTGCCTCCTGTTACCATTAGCCTTAGACGCACAGTTCGGGACCCCCTACCCGAGGTCCGTCGGTTTTGACACCGACATTGGTGCTTTCATTGAGAGTTCCACTGTGACGTCGAAAAAGGTTTGATGGCTCGCCTTGTTATCAAGGACAACATCACCTCTGGGGGAACCCTGGCTTTAGGCCAAACCCTCCGACTAGGCGGCTTCGTTATGACCGCCCGTTCGGCCGCCGCCCCGACGATGACTTCTCGGGTAAAAAAAAACAGCCTCCGCGTCAGCTCAGAATACACCGAGCAGATGGATCCAATGGATCTCCCCTCCTTGAACGAGCTCTTGGATCGCATCGCCGCCTTGGGAGTCGCTATGGACTATGATCGGATTGGGCTTAAACCCTATCAAAGGGAGATTAACTCTCTGCCGGTCACCCATCAGATAGCGGTGGTGGAGGAGCAATGCGGCGGTTCTTCCTCTATCCTGAGGACGAACTATGTACAGATTCCCGAGCCCTCTGAGCCGGATACCCGTTTGCAGGAGGACATGACCCAAACCTCGAACTTAGAATCGGACAGCGGGCCAGAAAAATTGGGCAACATCCCGGAACCCAAATGGCCAAGCTCGGAAGTTCCTCTGCCCCTGGGTCTTAGATTAGGTCAGGGTCCGGACTTAAATCCACCCACCAACCCAGATACAAGCGATCTTTCCAACATAAGACAACAATCCCAAGAGACAGTACATCACTTTTGGGCCAGATTCCTCCTTGTAATGAGCAAGGTCAAGGACTGTCGCGAGGAAGACACAATCTCATTCTTTTGCAAAAGTTGCACGGACAAGGGAATCCTCAACGCCATAAGCCGTCGTGATATAGCACACTTCGCTGACTTGGCAGCATAGTACAGAAGTACTGTGCGATCGAAAGCGCCTGGAAAACCTAAGCAAAATTCTGGGATCCTCCGGCTCTCACTAAACCCCCCGTCCGAACTAAAAGGGTGCACCCTTGCAAGTCACCCGATCCAATTACAAAGAAACCAAAGCCCACTACAGGGCATGGAACCATATTGGAGGGATGGCCCAATGGGCCATGCAAAATTCACACCACACCGGATACCATACCAACACACAACCTTAGAGCATGTCGGATACTCCGGCAGGTGGCCAAGAGCGGCGAGGATCTCCTCGATAACAATACCGTAGAGTATCATCCCGCAGAAAACAACAATACAGTTCTGATAGTCTTCGAGACTTTCGCCTCAAATAACAGGTGCAAGAGAGCACTCCGCACCCTCGCCAAAGTCTGCCACGTTGCAGCGATAAATCCATGGAACGACACGGCCATAACATTCAATGCTAGTGACGAACCTCAATTCCGAACAGTCCGAGCACCAGCCACTTTGGTCCTTAGTTCAATTGTGGACGGCTTCCGGCTTACTAAAGTGCTCATGGACAGTGGCAGCGGATTAAACCTCATCTACGAGGAAACTCTCAACAAAATGGAAATAGACAAGAGCCGCATTGAGCAAAGCAGCACGACCTTTAGAGGAATTATCCCTAGTCGGGAGGCACGATGTGCGGGAAAAATCACACTCGATGTGGTATTCGGCATGCCGAAAAATTACAGGTCCGAAGAAATAACATTCCAAGTGGCCCCGTTCAGTAGCGGATACCACGCCCTTTTAGGGCGGGATGCATTCACGAGCTTCCAAGCTATACCACATTACGGGTACATGAAGCTCAAGATGCCCGGGCCCAATGGAATCATCACTCTAGCCAGTGATCCGAACGTAGCACTGCGCGCCGAAAATAAAACCGCCGCCTTGGCCCTTGAGGCATTACCCGAAGCCCTCACGGCCGAAAAGAATTAACTGCGCTGCGCTCCACAATGGACAAGGACGACGTGATACTCGACAAACGATCCAATTCCACTTATTTCAAACCGGCGGACGAGATAATCAAATTCCAAGTCCATCCAACGGACCCTACAAAAACAACATCCATCGGGGCACAGCTGGACCCCACAATAGACGCTGCACTGCGGGCGTTCTTGCGCGAGAATTGGGATATCTTCGCCTGGCACCCTTCAGACATGCCAGGTATCCCATGCAGGCTGGCCGAGCATAGCCTAAACATATTGAAGGGATACAAGCCGGTCAAGCAGACTCTTCGGCGCTTTTCTGAACCTAAACGACAAGCCATGGGAGAGGAGCTAGCCAAGTTACTCGATGCCAGATTCATCAGGGGAATAAAACACCCGGACTGGCTAGCAAACCTGGTGATGGTACCAAAGAAGGAAAAATCCTGGCGCCTATGTGTCGATTTCAAGGACCTTAATAAGGCTTGCCCCAAGGATCCCTTCCCTCTCCCCCGCATCGATCAAATCATCGACGCCACTGCAGGACACGACTCACTGTGCTTCCTCGACGCATACTCCGGATACCATCAAATCAAGATGGCGGAGTCCGATCAAGCCGCAACGGCATTCGTCACTCCATACGGCCCCTTCTGTTTCAACATCATGCCTTTCGGGCTCAAAAATGCCGGAGCAACCTATCAACGCATGATTCAGACATGCCTGGAAAAATAAATCGGCAAAATAGTTGAGGCATACGTAGACGACGTGGTCATCAAGACCAGACACGTTGACTCTTTAACAGACGACCTGAGGCTTACATTCGACAATCTCCGAATATATGACATCAAGCTCAATCCAGAAAAATGCGTTTTTGGCGTTCCTGCCGGAAAGCTCCTGGGTTTCATCGTTTCCAATAGAGGAATTGAAGCAAATCCCGCTAAAATCCGAGCTTTGTCACAGTTGGCTAGCCCAACAGACCTCAAGCAAATCCAGAAATTAACGAGATGCGTGGCTACCTTAAGGCGCTTTATCTCCCGATTGGGAGAAAAGGCACTGCCTCTCTATCGCCTTCTTCGACGCACCGAACACTTCGAGTGGACGGATGCGACCACGGCCAGATTGGAAGAAATAAAGGCCCTCCTAGAAAGCAACCCGATCTTGGCTGCACCAAACATCGGCGAACCCATGCTGCTATATATAGCCGCAACGCACCAAGTTGTAAGCGCAGTGCTCATCGTCGCACGAGAGGATGACGGACAGAAGTTCCCGCTTCAAAAGCCGGTATACTACGTATCCACGGTCCTCACACCATGCAAGTCACGGTACCCACATTATCAAAAGATAGCATACACGCTCTTCATGGCATCCTGGAAACTACGACACTACTTTCAAGAGTGTTCAATCATGGTGGCCTCCAAAGTACCACTCAACGATATAATAAATAACCGCGATGCCACGGGTCCGATTGCTAAGTGGGCCATCGAGCTCCTCCCGTTCGACATCATATATAAACCACGGCGGGCCGTTAAGTCGCAAGTACTGGCCAACTTCGTCGCCGAATGGACAGAAGCCGAACTCCCTAAAGAGTACAACGCATACTCCAATTGGATCATGCACTTTGATGGATCTAAGATGCTGGCTGGTCTAGGAGCGGGCGTTGTCCTGACATCCCCTGAGGGAGTCCTGGATTAGCGGGTATCCGGACATCCGGACTATATACCTTGGCCGGACTGTTGGACTATGAAGATACAAGACTCAAGACTTCGTCCCGTGTCCGGATGGGACTCTCCTTGGCGTGGAAGGCAAGCTTGGCGATTCGGATATTATATTTCCTTCCTTGTAACCGACTCCATGTAAACCCTATCCCTCTCAGGTGTCTATATAAACCGGAGAGTTCGGTCCGTATGAGGACAATCATATCATTCATAATCATCATAGGCTAGCTTCTAGGGTTTAGCCTCTACGATCTCGTGGTAGATCAACTCTTGTAACACCCATATCATCAATATCAATCAAGCGGGAAGTAGGGTTTTACCTCCATCGAGAGGGCCGAACCTGGGTAAACATTGTGTCCCTTGCCTCCTATTACCATTGGCCTTAGACACACAGATCGGGACCCCCTACCCGAGATCTGCCGATTTTGACACCGACATTGGTGCTTTCATTGAGAGTTCCTCTGTCTCGTCGCTGCAAGACTCGGTGGCTCCTTCGATCATCAACAATAACGCGGTCCTGGGTGAGACTTTCTCCCCCGGACAGATCTTCATGTTCGGCGGCTTCACACTACGGGCCAATTCGCTTGGCCATCTGGAGCAGATCAACAGCTACGCCCCTGGCCATCAGGTCAGGTTCGGAAACCTAAACTACACGGCCGATATCCGTGGAGACTTGATCTTCACCAGATTCAGGCCTATGCTAGGAGCGCCGGACAGTCACGATGAGCATGGCTTAGACCTGTTGTCGGACAATGCTCGGGATATCGCCCCTGCAGGAGCCCCAGACCTAAATCCAGGGCAGATTGTGTCGCCCGAGGACGGGTGGATGGACCCCGCCCCGGAGGCCGCACACCCAACGGCGGTAGAGCCGAACAAAGACTTCACCCCCAAGGAAGCCTGTGACACCGGACCCCCGGACTCATCTGGCTGTAGGTTCTAGTCCGCGCACCTCCGAGCCCGCCGAATCCGGCTGGGCTCCGGTAATGGAGTTCACCGCTGCGGATATCTTCCAGCACTCGCCCTTTGGCGACGTGCTAAACTCGTTAAAGTCTCTCTCAATGTCAGGAGGCTCTTGGCTGAACTATGTCCGGCTCGTGCGGGAAGCAGGCGATGAAGGAATTCGTTGCCCACCCACCACCCACTTCATAGCCACCGTCGATGACGTAACAGACATGCTCGAATTCGACTCTGACAACACCGACGGTATGAACGCAGGAGCAGGGGATGATTCAGAACCAGCACTCACGGAGCGCTGGACTGCCACCTCATCATACAATATATGCATGGTGGATACGGCTAAAAAGGACGACAACGATAAACCAGAGGATTAAACCCCCAGACAAAAGCCAAAATGACGCTGTAGGCGCCGCTCCAAGTCCAGCAACAGTAAAATAGCGATAACAACGCTAGAAAGATCGACACCATTGTCAACTCCAAAGGCAACAACGACCATATGGACCCAGCGATGGAGCAGGATGAACCAGGTCACGCTAAACACAGCTCAGAAGAACCGCCCCGGGACAAGAACACAGTCCGGATGACGATGCATTCACCATCCTGGAGACACGCTTGGAACGAGACAACCTCCATAGAAAGCTTATGGCCACTGCGAGAAGTCTGAAGAAGCAGAAGCAAAAGCTTAAAGCCGCACAGGACACGCTCAATCGTAGAAGGAATAAATTACTAGACACTAAAGAAAAGTACGGCGACGATCGCCAAACAAAGAGCTATCCAAAGCGCAAGCTTCTACTAGAATTTAACAACGAGGCCGTTCTACCGAAAAACAATACGGCCAATAGGCCGAACAAACCACTTCGAAACCGTAATGGAGCAGCTACCGATGACGCACACGATTTACGTGAGCTCTTGGATAAGAAGGCTGGCGCGACTAGGTCCATCGACGGATCTAGAGGACGCGCCCTGGCACAGGACCATGGTAACCAAAACGATCAGACTGATCGGATACCAGTTCGGAATCAATAACGGACACATCAACAGCCAACGACATGCCATAGCACGTCCAGAAACAGGGGGGCTACTCACCCTCTGTGCTTCACCGAAGAGGTACTGGACCACGAATTTCCACAAGGTTTCAAATCTGTGAACATAGAGGCATACAACGGATCGACAGACCCCGGGGTCTGGATTGAGGATTTTATCCTGCATATCCACATGGCTCGTGGGGACGACCTCCACGCCATCAAGTATCTCCCCCTCAAGTTGAAAGGACTAGCTCGGCACTGGTTGAAAAGCCTCCCCGAAAATTCAATCAGAAGTTGGGAGGAACTCGAGGATGCTTTTAGGGCAAATTTTCAAGGGACCTATGTCCGACCCCCGGATGCGGACGATTTAAGTCACATAATTCAACAGCCCGGAGAGTCCGCCTGCAAACTTTGGAACATATTCCTCACTAAGAAGAATCAAATTGTCGACTCTCCAGACGCTGAAGCCCTAGCGTCCTTCAAGCACAGTATCCGGGACGAATGGCTTGCCAGACACCTCGGCCAAGAAAAGCCGAGGACAATGGCAGCCCTAACAAGCCTTATGACCCACTTTTGTGTGAGTGAAGACAGCTGGTTGGCCCGTAGAGGCACCAGCGACCCAAGTACATCCGAAATTAGGGATGGAAACGGGAAGCCATGGCACGATAAAAACAAACGTCGAAACAAGGAAGTAAGTCCGGACAACACAACGGTTAACGCCGGATTCAGGGGCTCTCGACCCGGTCAACAAAAGAAGGCATTTAAAGGCAGCAACGAAGGACCGTCCAGCCTGAACAAAGTCCTGGAAGACTATGCCAAATTCACGGTACCCCTGAAAAACCTGCAAACCACACTCACAGAGAATGCTGGGTCTTCAAGCAGGCCGGCAAATTAAATGCCGAACACAAGGGAAGGGAAACACCAAGTGAAGACGAGGATGAGCCTCGCTAACCAAACACTGGGGGACAGAAAAAATTCCCACCAGAGGTAAAAACAGTAAACATGATCCATGCGACTCACTTATCGACGAGAAGGCGCAAACGCCTGCTCAGAGACGAATGCGCTATAGATCCCGTTGCACCCAAACTCAACCACTGGTCGGCCTGCCCGATCACCTTCGATCACAGGGACTACCCGACTAGTATGCGGCATGGAGGATCAGCTGCCTTGGTGCTCGACCCAATAATTGGTGGATACCATCTTACTCACGTCCTCATGGATGGCGGCAATAGTCTTAATCTAATATGCAAGGACACTGTCCGCAGGATGGGGATAGACCCATCCAGAATCAACCACAGTAACACCACCTTTGAAGGGGTGATACCAGGCATCGAAGCACACTGCAGGGGCTCCCTCGTACTAGAGGTGATGTTCGGCTCCCCAGGCAACTTCAGAAGTGAAAAACTATTCTTCGCCATCGCCCCCTTCCAATCTGGTTATCAAGCATTGCTTGGGAGAACGGCCTTTGCCCGCTTCAATGCAGTACCACACTACGCCTACCTTAAACTAAAGTTGCCCAGTCTGCGCGGCGTCATCACCGTTAACGGAAGTACAGAGCGTTTCCTACGCACGGAGGAATACGCGACGGCTCCAGTAGTCCGACTCTAAGCGGCCTCTAATACCAGAAATCATGATTGGTCGTTAAGACCACGGACACGGTTAGATGAGTCCGGCAGCCCAGATCAACTTGATCTAGGCACCACACATGTAATCCCATAGAGGACACCAGGGGCTAGAGATAATTAATAAAGCCCAATTCTTGGCCTAACCTTATTAACAAGCCAATGTATAACACTTCTACTATCCATTAGTGATAGCTAACTTTTCGTACGTTTATGTCATACTCTTCTTCATGAGCTTTTCTTTTTACAGACACCATTCGTGCGAGACCCTCCCAGGCCATGGAACAATGGAGACAAAGGCGCAGACGTGCAGCAGGGCCCCGCTCAAAGGTTTCTCTTTAGATTAAGCCCCTGTGTAAACCTTCTTCATTGTCTCTTGTTGTTTACATATCCCATGGGCATTACACCCACAGAGGATACTGCCGTTATTGGCATTTCGCCACGACAGACTAATGCACGTACCTAGGAATATAGGGTTCATAATAAGGGGCGTTACTCAGCCCAGTAAAACTCCGAATACCTTCAGGAGTGTTCGACGTCGCGAGTTTGGCCTTATATGCATCAGCTCCGAATCATGTCTTTGGTCAAATGTTGGGTTTGCCCGGCTCCTGGGTTTGCTGCCTTACGTTCCGTTTTTATCGGCTAAGGCGGCCAAAGGAGAAATACTACGATTGTGCCCTGGTTATTCCGGATGAGCACCTCAGTAGAGAAAGCCGAAAACTGACTGTCATGATATAGCGAGAGACTGTTCAACCACTCGAAGACCTATCGGAATCTTTAGGATTCCTCCGCATTAACGAAGGACCATTTCTCGGTCATGTACACACGCGCCCGTATTCAGATGCACGCAAGGGTACTAGGGGCTACATAGTAGCCCCACCGTCAAACTCCTATGGCTAAGTGAAAGTGTTACAGCTATATAGTCCGGTTGCCTAGTTCGACGTGCGATCACCTCCTTAATGGACCAAGACGTTGGATCAAGTGTGATTACACATACTTTTCGCAAACACCCCCGCACTGTGTGCGTGGGGGCTGAAGCCAATGACTGCTAACTTTCAGATTACACATAGACATAAAAACGACCGCACGGGAGGCACAACAATACTTTCGGGCACAAAGTATAAATATCTGCTCGACAATTAAAATAACATTGTTTTTACAATGATAAGATTTGTCACTCGAACATGACATCCTTCGAGCACTAAGCCTCTATTAAGCGAGCACCTTCTACTACCTGATCCAAGTAGTGCTTGGACGGATCTTGGCCGCCTACCGGATTCTAGGTCACAATGATGGTGGCCTCCATATCTGTCCAATATGCTTTAACACGGGCAAGGGCCATCCGTGCACCCTCTATGCACACCGACCTCTTCATGGCATCAATCTGAGATATGGAACCAAGGAATTGTTGCACTAAACCAAAGTAACTGTCCGGCTTGGGCCCCTTTGGCCATAGATGGTCTATCATAGACCGCATTGCAAGTCCGGACAGCCCATGGAGCTCGGCCACATCAGCCATTCTCTCACTCAAAGGCAATGTGTGTGTTGGAGCGTTGAACTGCGACCAGAACAACTTTTCCACTTCATCATCTTTTTGATCCTCAAAAAACTCTGCCGCATCAGCCGCACTCTTCGCCAAATCCGCATAGGCGTCTGCAGGACTCCAGCGTCGATCAAGAGGAGCGTACTTCGGACCCAAAAACTTCAGTCGCAGCAAATAGGGGTTTCCAGCCGCGATCTCTCCGGCCTGTCGAAGCTCCTCTCGCGCATCCCTAATGTCGGAGCGCGTCTCCTTGGCCGCATCAAGAGCCTTCTTCAGGTCAGCCTTATTCGCCTGGTTTTCCTTTTCAAGCAACTCATACCGGTTGGTGGCGTTTTCTAGCTCCATAGCCATTTCGGCTATTTTGTCTTCGCTTCGACGATGAGCAGCCTGTTCGGGTCTCAACTCTTCGGCCGCCTTTAGAGCAGCCGCATTGCTCACCCGGGCCTGTTCCTTGGCCAGGGCAAGTTCCGCCCTCAGGGCTTCCATGGCAGCAGCACCATCTGCAGTCCAAACATATAACATTAGCATTATGCTCCTCTCAGTTTTTCCTACATAAATATATAATAAGGAAAGCATATCACATACCTTGTGACTCATTTAGCAGCTCGTTCACCAGTGTGATATCGGCATCAATAACTCCAATCTGCCTCCTCAGTTCGGCAACTTCAACGGATTGTTCGGCGGCCGGATCCTTAGACATCTGCGCATAAATACAGCTCCATCATTACTTTCCAAATATGATCCCCCGTTTGCCGCCTAGGGAGGACAACTAGAGTCTCAGGGGCTACTATCTATATGGAGCACACCTAGCACGTGCATCACAACCGAAAATTATGTATTTTTCATTACATACCTCAAAGCCTCTGAGCATGCTCATGAAGGCTTCATTCAACCCGCTTGTAGCGGACGAAATTTTCTTGAGCAACGTGCTCATTAATGAATGGTGCTCCTCCGAGCGATCAGCTCGCTCCAGAAGGCCCGCCGGTGTGTCCGGCTGGACACCGGATTGCGCCAGACCCTTTTTATCGCCCCACGTGGGAGCTGAACGCTCCGGGCTTAGGGCGGCTGAAGTATTAGCTTCTGGCTCTGGTAGGACTGGACTCCTCCGTGACGACACCTCGGGGTTGCCTACCTCATGAGGCGGAGAGTTTGGTGGAGTCTCACTCTCCATCATCTCAGGAGGGAGATCCCTCGAAGACGAACTCTGTCGAGAAGAGCTGCTAGCCGGACTACAAAGAATAGATCTTGGTTATTGTTCTCAAGGAAGGAAGTATTACCTTCGTATTTAAGATTAACTTACAGCTCGGTTGAGGGCTGGCCCGTTGGCGGGCATGGCGCGGTGAGGACGCCTTTCGGGGCAGGGCCCCTGGCGAAGCTTTCTTCCCTTGTTTGGCCACTCCCGTCTCCAAGTCTTTGGAGGCGGCACTCTTCTTCCCGCGAGGGGAGGAGGCCTTAGATTCCCCTCCCCGATTATCCTCCTTTGGGGAGGTAGCAATTCCCCCGGTTTGGATGCGCAATGTGTGAAGCTCTGCTTCTTTGTTCTTCCCTTCGTCTTTCCCCGAGGGCACTTTGCTTAGCACACGGTCAAGCATCTTGGCTATGGTAGGACTAGGCGAGCCTTCGGGAAGTGGTGCCGGACACCTGATTCTCTCCGCCTTGCTGCACCATTCCTGGCCGTGGAGGATTTTCAGAATAATATTATGATAAATATGAATGAAGTGTTTGGTTTTTGGGTTACATACTTGGGTATCTGGGCGATTACAGCTCAGGCCCGCATCCTCGGTGGTGTCTGGACACTTTGCTTGTGGTCCAAAGAATAACTTAAACATCCCTTCGAGCGTCAGGCTGAAGAAGTGTAGACTTGTCCACGGACCTTCTGGATTAAACTCCCACATCCGAAGAGGCCGGCGTTTGCACGGCAACATCCGTCGGATTAGCATTCCCTGAATTATGCTGGCAGGGCTAATGCCCCTTTCAAGAAGCTCCCTGATACGGTTCTGTAGTGTGGGTACATCATTAGCAGGCCCCCAATCCCGTCCTATATTGGTCCATGACGCCAGTTGAGGAGGAGGACCCGAACGGAAGTCGGGGGCAGCCACCCACTTTGTGCCTCTGGGAGCAGTGACGTAAAACCACCTCCGCTGCCATAAATCGGACACCTCTGGGAACGAGCCCTCTGGCCATGGAGCGTCAATGTTCCTGCTTATTATTGCACCTCCGCACTCTGCGTGACACCCTTCAATCATCTTCGGCCTCACATTAAAGGTCTTGAGCCATAAGCCGAAGTGTGGAGCGACATGAAGAAAAGATTCACACACAATGATGAACGATGAAATATGGAGGATAGCGTCTAGAGCTAGATCGTGAAAATCTAGCCCGTAATAGAACATGAGCCCTCTCACAAAGGGATCAAGGGTGAGGCCCAAGCCGCGGAGAAAGTGAGAAACAAATACGACACTCTCGTTGGGCTCGGGAGTAGGGATGACCTGCCCTGGAGCAGGAAGCCTATGCTTAATGTCGGCGGTCAGATATCCGACTTCCCTAAGCTTCGCAATGTCCTCCTCTATGACCGAGGAGGCCACCCACCGGCCTTGGTTGGATCCGGACATGATGAAGGATCCGGGGTGCTTGGGTTTGGGTTTCGGGTGTTAGAACTCGAGATGCGAAAAGGTGCAAGGGTAACGGAAAAGAGGGATAGGCCTCGACCCCTTTATAAAAGGGGAGAATATCAAGCGTCCTCAGCGTAACCGCTCGGGACTTGCCTAAAAACACGTAGTCCTACCAATAGGCGTCATGGGGCTGCATGCCCCCATATTGATGGGAGCTCCCGCGATAAGAGGAGCACGATCTCTGCTTGGACAGGATGTGCCAATAAAACTGCCTCGCAACGCGTATCGAGGCAGGCCAAGAAAAACCAGTTCATATTGGATCCGATCACGGCGTAAGAGCACACCATACAAAAATTGCCAGCAGATCAGATTGATGAAGTACAATGCTCTCTATAATGGTGTGCGCAAATTATCTTGCAAAGCCAGACACAATCATCAATCTCCTTTGGAGTATTCATAGATGGAACCCGCCTTGCAATGCCGAAGACAAACGGTGCGCCGGACTCATCGTCATTGAAGCCTAGTTCAGGGGCTACTGAGGGAGTCCTAGATTAGGGGGTATCCGGACAGCCGGACTATATACTTTGGCCAGACTGTTGGACTATGAAGATACAAGACTCAAGACTTTGTCCCGTGTCCGGATGGGACTCTCCTTGGTGTGGAAGGCAAGCTTGGCGATTCGGATATTATATTTCCTTCCTTGTAACCAACTCCATGTAAACCCTAGTCCTCTCCGGTGTCTATATAAACCGGAGAGTTCGGTCCATATGAGGACGATCATATCATTCATAGTCATCATAGGCTAGCTTCTAGGGTTTAGCCTCTATGATCTCGTGGTAGATCAACTCTTGTAACTCGTGGTAGATCAACTCTTGTAATATCAATCAAGCAGGAAGTAGGGTTTTACCTCCATCTAGAGGGCCCAAACTTGGGTAAACATTGTGTCCCTTGCCTCCTATTACCATTGGCCTTTGACGCACAGATCGGGACCCCTACCCGAGATCCGCCAATTTTGACACTGACATCCCCCACTCGAGATATAGTCCAATACATACTCCAAATACTATACACAGACTCCAACAATGCAGCCGAATACGAGGCTCTGTTGCATGGTCTTCGGATGGCAGTATCCATGGGCATCCAATGCCTAGAGGTGCATGGGTATTCAAACCTTGCAATATCTCAAATAAATGGAGACTTTGACGCTAAGGACCCGAAAATGGCGGCTTACCGCAATGCCGTCTTCAAGATGTCAGCTCGGTTCGAGGGGCTCGAATTCCATCATGTGGTCTGAGAAAACAATCAAGCCGCGGATATCCTCGCCTGCATCGGCGCTAAGCGCGACCGAGTCCCACCTAATATCTTTTTGGAAAGGCTGTTCAAGCCATCCGTGGTGTGGCAAGGGGAGACTGGCAATAATAGTCCGGATCCGACCACAACCCCAGATACCGAACACACTGACATAATCAGAAGCTCCTCCATCGAAATAACACCTTTGGCCCATGTAATCATGGCTGTCATCGCCCCGTGGACAAAACCCTTCTTAGCCTACCTAATTAGGCAAGAACTCCCCGAGGACCAAAATGAGGCACGTTACATTGTGCGGCGGTCTAAAGCCTACAAGGTCCACGAGGGAGAGCTCTATAAGAAAAGCACTACCGGAGTACTCCAAAGATGCATCAAGAGGAAGGGCGGCAGCTCTTGGCCGGAATTCATGCTGGACTCGGCGGCCACCACGCCGCAGCTCAGGCCCTTGTAAGCAAGGCCTTTCATACAGGTTTCTACTGGCCGACAACCCGAGCAGACGCTCAAGACCTCGTCCAACATTGCATCGGTTGCCAGCTTTTTGCAAACCAAAGCCATATGCCCCCTTCCGCTCTCCAAACAATCCCCATAACTTGGCCCTTTGCGGTCTGGGGGCTCGATATGGTCGGACCCTGCTACGACTTGAGCTTGCGTTGGTTTTCCTTGAAGAGGAAAGGGTGATACAACAATAGTAGCGTAAGTATTTTCCTTAGTTTTTGAGAACCAAGGTATCAATCTAGTAGGAGGCTCCTCAAAAGTCCCACGCACCTACACAAACAAACAAAGAACTCGCAACCAACGCAATAAAGGGGTTGTCAATCCCTTCACGGCCACTTGCGAAAGTGAGATCTGATAGAGATAGTATGATAAGATAAATATATTTTTGGTACTTTATGATATAGATTGGAAAAGTAAAGATGCAAATAAAAGTAGATTGAAAGCTTATATGATAAGAGATAGACTCGGGGGCCATAGGTTTCACTAGTGGCTTCTCTCAAGATAGCATAAGTATTACGGTGGGTGAACAAATTACTGTCGAGCAATTGATAGAAAAGCGAATAATTATGAGATTACCTAAGCATGATCATGTATATAGGCATCACATCCGCAACAAGTAGACCGACTCCTGCCTGCATCTACTACTATTACTCCACACATCGATCGCTATCCAGCATGCATCTAGATTATTAAGTTCATAAGAACAGAGTAACGCATTAAGAAACATGACATGATGTAGAGGGATAAACTCATGCAATATGATATAAACCCCATCTTTTTATCCTCGATGGCAATAATACAATACGTGCCTTGCTACCCCTGCTTTCACTGGGAAAGGACACCGCAAGATTGAACCCAAAGCTAAGCACTTCTCCCATGGCAAGAAAGATCAATCTAGTAGGCCAAACCAAATTGATAATTCGAAGAGACTTGCAAAGATAACTCAATCATACATAAAAGAATTCAGAGAAGATTCAAATATTTCTCATAGATAAACTTGATCATAAACCCACAATTCATTGGATCTCGACAAACACACCGCAAAAAGAGTTACATCGAATAGATCTCCACAAGAGAGGGGGAGAACATGGTATTGAGATCCAAAAAGAGAGAAGAAGCCATCTAGCTAATAACTATGGACCCGAAGGTCTGTGGTAAACTACTCACAACTCATCGGAAGGGCTATGGTGTTGATGTAGAAGCCCTCCGTGGTCGATTCCCCCTACGGCGGAGCGCCAGCGAAGGCTCCAAGATGGGATCTCGTGGATACATAAGGTTACGGCGGTGGAAATTGTGTTTCGGTGGCTCTCTGGATGTTTTCGGGGTATGAGGGTATATATATGAGGAAGAAGTACGTTGGTGTCCGCCCGAGGAGCCCATGAGATAGGGGGCGCGCCCGGGGGGGGGGGGGCCTCCATCCTCGTGGACACCTCGATTGTTCCTTGACTTGCACTCCAAGTCCTATGGATCACGTTTGTTCCAAAAATCACGCTCCAGAAGGTTTCATTCTGTTTGGACTCCATTTGATATTCCTTTTTTCAAAATACTGAAATAGGAAAAAAACAGCAATACGGGTTGGGCCTCCGGTTAGTAGGTTAGTCTCAAAAATGGTATAAATGTGTAAAATAAAGCCCATAAACATCCAAAAGGGGTAATATAATAGCATGGAACAATCAAAAATTATAGATACGTTGGAGACGTATCAAGCATCCCCAAGCTTAATTCCTACTCGTCCTCGAGTAGGTAAATGATAAAAACAGAATTTTTGATGTGGAATGCTACCTAGCATAATTCTCAATGTAATTTTCTTTATTGTGACACGAATGTTCAGATCCAAATGATTCAAGATAAATGCTTATAAAACATAAAAATAATAATACTTCGAAGCATACTAACAAATAATCATGTCCTATCAAAATAGCATAGCCAAAGAAAGCTTATCCCTACAAAATCATATAGTTAGGCCATGCTTCATTTTCATTACACAAAATACTCCCATCATGTACAACCCCGATGATGAGCCGAGCAATTGGTTCATACTTTTTAACGCGCTTTAGCTTTTTTCAACTCTTACGCAATAAGTGGGTGTGCATCCAACTTGCTTGCTCACGAAGACCTAGGGCATTTTTAGGAAGCCCATCATTGGAATATACAAGCCAAGTTCTATAATGAAAAATTCCCACTAGTATATGAAAGTGAAAACATAGGTGACTCTCTATCATGAAGATCATGGTGCTACTTTGAAGCACAAGTGTGGAAAAGAGATAGTAGCAATTGTCCCTTCTCTCCTTTTCTCTCATTTTTTTCTTTTTCTTTTCTTTTTATTTTTCTTTTTATTTGGTGGGCTTCTTTGGCCTCTTTTTTTATGGGCTTCTTTGGCCTCTTTTATTTTTATAAAGTCTGAAGTCTCATCCCGACTTGTGGGGGAATCATAGTCTTCATCATCCTTTCCTCACTGGGACAATGCACTAATAATGAAGATTATCACACTTTTATTGATTTACAACTCAAGAATTACAACTCAAAGCTAGAACAAGATATGACTCTATATGAACGCCTCCGGCGGTGTACCGGAATATGCAATGAACCAAGAGCAACATGTATGAAAAGTATGAAGGTGGCTTTGCCATAAATATGATGTCAACTACATGATCATGCAAAGAGCAATATAACAATGATGGAGCGTGTCATAATAAACGGAATGGTGGAAAGTTGCATGGCAATATATCTCGGAATGGCTATGGAAATGCCATAATAGGTAGGTATGGTGGCTGTTTTGAGGAAGGTAAATAATGGGTGCATGATACTGGTGAAAGTTGCATGGAATAATAGAGGCTAGCTAAATGGAAGGATGAGTGTGCGTATATCCATGGACTCACATTAGTCATAAAGAAATCATATACTTATTGCAAAAGTCTACTTAGCCCTCGAAGCAAAGTACTACTACGCATGCCCCTAGAGGGATAGATTGGTAGGAAAAGACCATTGCTCGTCCCGGACTGCCACTCATAAGGAAGACAATCAAAAGAGCACCTCAAGCAACAAATTTGTCACACAACTTTTACCATACGTGCATGCTACGGGACTTGCCAACTTCAAAACAAGTATTTCTCAATTTAATAATTACCCACTAGCATGACTCTAACATTACTACCTTTATATCTCAAAACAATTATCAAGCATCAAGCTGATCCTAGTGTTCAATGCACTTTCTATGATAGTTTTTATTATACCCAAGTTGGATGCTCATCATTCTAGGACCAAATTCATAACCATATAAAATACCATGCTGTTCTAAGAGACTCTCAAAATAATATAAGTGAAGCATGATAGACTAGCAATTTCTACAAAATTAAGCCACCGCCGCGCTCTAAAAGATATAAGTGAAGCACTAGAGCAAAAACTATCTAGCTCAAAAGATATAAGTGAAGCACATAGAGTATTTTCATAAATTCTAATCAAGTGGGATTCTCCCAAAAGGTGTGTACATCAAGGATGATTGTGGTAAACTAAAAGGCAAATACTAATATCATACACGACGCTCCAAGCAAAACACATATCATGTGGCGAATAAAAATATAGCTCCAAGTAAAGTTACCAATGAACAAAGACGAAAGAGGGGATGCCTTCCGGGGGCATCCCCAATCTTAGGATTTTGGATATTCTTTAATATCTTGGGGTGCCATGGGCATCCCCAAGCTTAGGCTTTTGCCACTCCTTATTCCATAGTCCATCAAATCTTTACCCAAAACTTGAAAACTTCACAACAGAAAACTCAACAGGAAATCTCATAAGCTCCGTTAGTGAAAGAAAGCAAAATCACCACATAAGTTACTGTAATGAATTCATTCTTTATTTATATTGGTGTTAAACCTACTGTATTCCAAGTTCTCTATGGTTCATACCACTTAATACTAGCCATAGATGCATCAAAATAAGCAAACAACACACAAAAAACAGAATCTGTCAAAAACAGAACAGTCCGTAGAAATCTGTAACTAACGCAAACTTATGGAACTCTAAAAATACTACAAAAATAGGAAGGCTTGTACAATTTTTTATTGATCAGCAGAAAAAATAATCAATGCAAAATCACGTTTCAGTGATTTATTGAATTTTTTCTCGTGAGCGCAAAGTTTGTGTTTTTCAGCAGAATCAAATTAACTATCATCATAGGCTATCCTATAGGTTCTACTTGGCACAAACACTAATTAAAGAATGAAAACACATCTAAAAAGAAGGTAGATGCAAAAATTATTACTAAACAGGAACAAAAACAAAGAACATAAAGAAAATTGGGTTGCCTCCCAACTAGCGCTATCGTTTAACGCCCCTAGCTAGGCATAAAAGCGAAGATAGATCTAAGTAGTGCCATCTTTGGCACTTGATTCATAGGTAGCTCGCATGATAGATTCAAAAGGTAATTTAATTTTATTTCTTGGAAAGTGCTCCATGCCCTTCCTTAACGGAAATTGGAATCTAATATTCCCTTCCTTCATATCAATAATCGCGCCAGTCGTTCTAAGGAAAGGTCTACCAAGAATAATATGGCAAGAAAGATTGCAATCTATATCAAGAACGATAAAATCTACGGGCACCAAATTTCTATTTGCAACAATGAGAACATCATTGATCCTTCCCATTGGATTTTTAATGGTGGAATCCTCAAGGTGCAAATTTAAAGAGCAATCATCAAGATCATGGAAACCTAGAATATCACATAAAGTTTTCGGAATCGTGGAAACACTAGCACCCAAATCACACAAAGCAAAACACTCATGATCTTTAATTTTAATCTTTATAGTAGGTTCCCACTCATCATTAAGTTTTCTAGGTATAGAAATTTCCAAATTAAGTTTTTCATCATAAGATTGCCTCAAGGCATCAATGATATGTTTGGTAAAAGCTTTATTTTGACTATAAGCATGAGGAGAATTCACAACGGATTGTAACAAGGAAATAAAACTTTCTAAAGAACAATCATCATAATCAAATTCCTTGAAATCCGAGATAGTGGGTTCAGTGCTATTTAAAGTCATGACCTCTCCAATCCCACTTTTACCAAATTTAGCATCAAGATCTAAAAACTCTGAATTATTGGGACGCCTTTTAGCTAAAGTTGACTCATCTCCAGTCCCATTATTATTACGATTCATATTGCAAAACCAAGAGATAATAGGGGACACATCAATAACTTTAAGATCTTCATCATTATTTTCATGGAAACTAGAAGAACATGCCTTTACAAAGCAATCTTTCTTAGCACGCAATCTAGCAGTTCTTTCCTTGCAATCATCAATGGAAATTCTCATTGCTTTGAGAGACTCATTGATATCATGCTTGGGAGGAGTAGATCTAAGTTTAAGAGAATCAACATCAAGCGAAAGTCTATCAACGTTCCTAGCCAAATCATCAACTTTGAGCAATTTTTCTTCAAGCAAAGCATTAAAATTCTTTTGAGACACCATAAATTCTTTCTCACTATTCTCAAAATCAGAGGGAATCTTATTAAAATTACCATAAGAACTATTGTAGGAATTTCCATAATTATTAGAGGAATTACTAGGGAATGGTCTAGGATTAAAGTTTCCACTATAAGCATTGTTTCCAAAATTATTCCTACCAACAAAATTCACATCCATAGATTCATCATTATTCTCAGTCAAAGTAAATAAAGGCATATGATTGGGATCAAAAGGAGTATTTTTAGTAACAAACAACTTCATAAGTCCATCCATCTTTCCACTCAAAACATTAATTTCTTCTATAGCATGCACTTTTTTACTAGTAGATCTTTCGGTGTGCCATTGATAATAATTAGCCATAATATTGTCAAGAAATTTTGTAGCATCTCCTAAAGTGATTTCCATAAACATGCCTCCCGCGGCCGAATCTAAAAGATTTCTAGAAGCAAAGTTTAATCCGGCATAAAATTTTTGTATGATCATCCATAAATTCAAACCATGAGTAGGGCAATTGCGAATCATCAATTTCATTCTTTCCCAAGATTGGGCAACATGATCATGATCAAGTTGTTTAAAATTCATAATATCGTTCCTAAGAGTGATAATCTTAGCGGGAGGAAAATATTTAGAGATAAAAGCATCTTTGCACTTGTTCCAAGAATCAATACTATTCTTAGGCAAGGATGAAAACCAAACTTTAGCGCGATCTCTAAGTGAGAATGGAAATAACTTCAATTTAACAATATCATTATCCATATCTTTCTTATTTTGCATATCACACAAATCAACAAACTTGTTTAGATGGGTAGCGGCATCTTCACTAGGAAGGCCGGCGAATTGATCTTTCATAACAAGATTCAACAAAGCAGTATTGATTTCACAAGACTCAACATCATTAAGAGGAGCAATCGGAGTACTAAGGAAATCATTATTATTTGCATTGGAGAAATCACACAATTTGGTATTATCTTGCGCCATGGCAACAAGTAATCCAACACACAAGCAAACAGAAAAAGGCAAGCGAAAAAGAGAGGATAAGATTGGGAAAGACAGGGCGAATAAAATGGCAAGGGTGAAGTGGGGGGTGAGAAAACGAGAGGCAAATGGCAAATAATGTAAATGCAAGGGAGATGAGTTTGTGATGGGTACTTGGTATGTCTTGACCTGAGCGAAGACCTCCCCGGCAACGATGCCGGAAATCCTTCTTGCTACGTCTTGATCTTGCGTTGGTTTTCCTTGAAGAGGAAAGGGTGATGCAGCAATAGTAGCGTAAGTATTTCCCTTAGTTTTTGAGAACCAAGGTATCAATCCAGTAGGAGGCTCCTCAAAAGTCCCACGCACATACACAAACAAACAAAGAACTCGCAACCAACGCAATAAAGGGGTTGTCAATCCCTTCACGGCCACTTGCGAAAGTGAGATCTGATAGAGATAGTATGATAAGATAAATATATTTTTGGTATTTTATGTTATAGATTGGAAAAGTAAAGATGCAAATAGAAGTAGATTGAAAGCTTATATGATAAGAGATAGACCCGGGGGCCATAGGTTTCACTAGTGGCTTCTCTCAAGATAGCATATGTATTACGGTGGGTGAACATATTACTACCGAGCAATTGATAGAAAAGCGAATAATTATGAGATTACCTAGGCATGATCATGTATATAGGTATCACGTCCACAACAAGTAGACCGACTCCTGCCTGCATCTACTACAATTACTCCACACATCGACCGCTATCCAGCATGCATCTAGATTATTAAGTTCATAAGAACAGAGTAACGCATTAAGAAAGATGACATGGTGTAGAGGGATAAACTCATGCAATATGATATAAACCCCATCTTTTTATCCTCGATGGCAACAATACAATACATGCCTTGTTGCCCCTGCTGTCACTTGGAAAGGACACCGCAAGATTGAACCCAAAGCTAAGCACTTCTCCCATGGTAAGAAAGATCAATCTAGTAGGCCAATCCAAACTGATAATTCGAAGAGACTTGCAAAGATAACTCAATCATACATAAAAGAATTCAGAGGAGATTCAAATATTTCTCATAGATAAACTTGATCATAAACCCACAATTCATCGGATCTCGACAAACACGCCGCAAAAAGAGTTACAACGAATAGATCTCCACAAGAGAGGGGGGAAACATGGTATTGAGATCCAAAAAGAGAGAAGAAGCCATCCAGCTAATAACTATGGACCCGAAGGTCTGTCGTAAACTACTCACAACTCATCAGAAGGGCTATGGTGTTGATGTAGAAGCCCTCTGTGGTCGATTCCCCCTCTGGCGGAGTACCGACGAAGGCTCCAAGATGGGATCTCGCGGATACAGAAGGTTACGGCGGTGGAAATTGTGTTTCGGTGGCTCCCTGGATGTTTTCGGGGTACGAGGGTATATATATGAGGAAGAAGTACGTTGGTGGCCGCCGGAGGGGCCCACGAGATAGGGGGCGCGCCCTCCACCCTCGTGGCCGCCTCGATTGTTCCTTGACTTGCACTCCAAGTCCTCTGGATCACGTTCGTTCCAAAAATCACGCTCCCGAAGGTTTCATTCCGTTTGGACTCTGTTTGATATTCCTTTTCTTCGAAATACTGAAATAGGCAAAAAAAACAGCAATACGGGTTGGGCCTCCGGTTAGTAGGTTAGTCCCAAAAATGGTATAAATGTGTAAAATAAAGCCCCTAAACATCCAAAAGGGGTAATATAATAGCATGGAACAATTAAAAATTATAGATACGTTGGAGACGTATTAGACCCCTTAAAGGAGGAAGCCATAAGAAAAAATACCTATTGGTCATGGTGGATAAGTTCACCAAATGGATAGAGGCCACACCAGTTAAAACAGCCAAATCCGGACCAGTGATAGACTTCATATCAGGGGTTGTACACTGTTTTGGTGTCCCCCACAGCATCATCACCGACAATGGCTCAAACTTCACAGCCAACAAGGTGAAAACTTGGTGCGACAACATGGGCATTAAGCTCGATTACGCCTCTGTCTATCACCCCCAAACAAACGGTCAAGTCGAACGAGCAAATGGTACTCTGTTTCACCACAGTGCACAAACTCTGCTCCCGTCACCTTGAGCTTGACATCGCCAGCGACTCCTCGTTCTTCTCGGCTTCGATGGCCAACATTTCGATTGACCCACGTCCATTCGTGCCCCATGGCTTCGACATTTAGCAGGTCCTTGGGCGTAATGGTGTAGCTCGGGTGGTGCTACCACATCGTCCTCATCGCCATGAAGATTGGGCGATTGCGACCATCCATCCTCTCCCCGCAGATGCTCCATTCCCCAATGTAAGAGATGTTCTTGAGGAGTTTATTGTTGAGCATAGACAGTTGGGGTTGCGAGACATTCAGCGCTGCCCTTTCGGAGAGGCATATGTTCGGCTCACGAGGGTTAGGGACAGAGATAAGCTGGTGCTGGATAGTCCACATGAATTTGGTGATGTTTTTATTAGTTTTGTGAGGCATGATGAGGGCAGAAACCATAGGAGGGTTCACTTCAATAGAATTGTGTGGTTGCTTCTGACGGGAGTTCCATTTGATTTCCGCAACACTGAAGATTTGGCTTGTGCTGTCAGTAAGTTTGGCCGCATGATCTCCTGGGACAAGGAGGATGATCACATGGGGCACATTGTAGTCAAGGCAAGAGTTATGAACTTGGATATCATCCCAAAAAGTATGCGCTGGTGTGAAGGGGATGAATTTGAGGAAGATGGATGGTCTTCCTCCATTGAAGTGTTGGGAAGTGAGCTCCTTGGTGGAGGCCCTGCAGATGAGGATCCTTTTCCTCCTGCCAATGAGGACCCACATCCTTAACCTGAAAATGCTGAGCCTGCTGAGGGTTTTCATGATGATGCAATCAATAACAATGATATGGATGTTCAGGTTGCTGAGAATTGGGATAACTGGGAAGAGAATCAGCAGAACAACCAGAATGCTGATCTTGAAGATCTATTGGATGCTGTGCAGCAGGAAGAAATGGCCTGGGCAGATGGAGAAGAACTGCTTCCAGCACCTAGTCATAGTAGTTTTTCTTCAGACATGTCTTTCTCTGAAGGAGACAACTCAAATATGCTTTTGCCCCCTGTTGCTGTGGAGGCTTTTCATCCCAGGGCTGCAATACCTGCTATTCTTCATCCTCCTGCTATTGTGATTGCTAATGGGCTGCAGAATATAATTCAAGCATATTAGTCAGATGATGAGGAACCTCCTTTAGTACAAGGGCAGATCCAGGATGTGGCTTTGGTTGAGGCTGTTCTGCATGATCAAGTTGTTGCAGACCAACTGCAACATGTTGCTTCCAATTCTCATGAAGCACATGTTACTTCTGATGCTTCTGCATCTTTGGATGTGGCTCCTGTCCCACCTGTACTGCTGGAAGCAGCTTTGGAGACTACTCTGATTTCTGATTTACCTTTGGCAGCTAGTGGATCATCAAATGAAGTCTTGGATTGTAGTTCTAAACATGTTAATACTGCTAGAGGAAGCTTGCAGCCAGTGGAGAACCTAGAGGATCTTCAGTCAGGGCTCCAAGGTAATTGGGTTAACCAAATAAATGAAAACTTTAGCATGGTACCTTCTCTTCTTGGTTCAAAATGTATTCAGATGGCTGCTGCTGCTAACAATGAACATTTTGTTTCTGAAGAAGGCATGATGATGTGGAAACAACACTTTAAAGAGAAATCTTTGGAAAGCAGGAGCTCTTTCTCTACCAACATTCCTGTAAGTTGGTTTAACTTTATTGTTCACCTGCTTCTGTCCCCTGATAAGTTTGCCTGGACTGTCAATATGTTAAAATCTGGAATGTGGGAACTATTCACTTTTGTGGAGAATATGGATCAAGCCTTTTTGTTTCATATACCTGAAAAACGTCCTACCTCTCATGCACCTATTTGTCAGGCCATGGAGGAAGGTGCTCAGGACAAGGGCAAAGAAAACATTGGAGTGGCTGCCGATATGCAAGATGTGGAGTCACAGGCCCTGCTGCAGCCTTTTGGCCAAGACAACTTGAGGAAGAGAAGAAGTGGAAAAACTCCACTAGTGGAAACAAAGGTAAGGAGAAGTGATAGAATTAAGAAAGACAATGCTGGTTACAAGAGAAAATCCTGCTCCAATAATAACTGTTTACCTTGCAATGCTGTCCCTCCCACCATACAAAAATCAGTTGTTAAAAACCTCACTGCCTCTTTCTATAAGGTTGCTGAGGGGGAGCTGGAGGACAAGCTGGCCAAGAAGCCTAAGAGAAGGCAAGATGAGGTTTTGGACAAGGTGCCCTTGGCCAAAGGAGAAGGACACACATCCAGCTCTTCTTAATATTTAGGGCTCTAATTTGGAGTATTGTGTTGAGGGATTGTATGTGTAGTCCCTCATCACCTAGTTTGGAACTGCTTTTGAATGATGTAAGACTTGGCTTTTGGCACTTTATGAACCATGTATGTCTGGTGATGTACTCTCCTGTTAGTACTTCCATGTTTTATGATTGGATGCTCTGTTGGAATTATGATATGCTGTGGATCAAGGCCTTGTGCCAGTTTCTTTTCTGTTTGGATGATGATCAAGTGCTGGTGCTTGATCTCTGGTAGAAAATCTCCATAGTTTCCATGAATAACACAAACAAAAGCTGGAATATTCTAAATTGGAGCATTAGAGGTATGAACTCTGAGGACAAATGGCTGGCTTTAAGGCAGAAGATTGATGAGAGTGACTGCAATATCTTGTGTCTTCAAGAAACCAAGAGAGAGACTTTTGACACAGCTTACTTAAATTTTTTTTGCCCCTCTAGAATTAATAAATTTGCTTTCCTTCCCTCTGTTGGAGCTTCTGGGGGGCTCCTGGTGTCCTGGAATGGTATTCAGTTCTCAGGAGAAATCATTGCACAAAACAGGTTCTCACTTTCAATGCAATTCACTAGTTTCCTCTCTAATCAGTCTTGGATTCTTTCTAATATTTATGGTCCATGTGATCCACAAGACAAAATGGAGTTTATTAACTGGTTCCTGAATATTCACATGCCTGATGATGTTGATTGGATTCTAATGGGAGATTTCAACCTTATGAGGGCACCATCAAATAGGAACAGACCTGGGGGAGATGTTAATGATATGCTTATGTTCAATGAGGAAATTAGTAATCAAGGTTTAGTTGAATTACCTTTGCATGGCAGAAAGTTCAGCTGGAGTAACATGCAACATGATCCTTCGTTGGTTAAACTTGATTGGTTTTTCACTTCTGCTTCTTGGATGACTTCATTTCCAAACACAATTGTGCTACCTCTTGCAAAGCCAATATCAGATCATTTACCCTGTGTAATAAAAGTTGGTACTTCTATCCCAAAGGCAAGAGTGTTCAGGTTTGAAAACTATTGGCTACAACATTCTGACTTCAAACAGGTAGTTGCTACTGCTTGGAATATTCCAGGGGGAATCTTGATGCTGTTAAAACTTTGAATGCCAAGTTTAAAAACTTAAGAAGAGCTTTGAAGCTGTGGGCTAAATCTCTGTCCTGTCTGAAAACTCAAATTGCAAAGATAAATGAGCTCATCTTCCTGTGGGATTTCTTTGAGGAATTTAGAGAGTTGGACATTCATGAATGGAATTGCAGGGCTATTCTTAAAGAACATTTGCTTATTTTGTTGAGGAATCAAAAGATCTATTGGAAGCAAAGAGGAAAAATAAAGGGGGTGAAGTTTGGAGACGAAAACACAAAATTCTTTCACACTAAAGCCTCAATTAATTACATGCATAATCATATTGCTGTACTTCAAAATGATGACCAAGTTGAGATATCAGATCATGCTGGAAAAGCTGCAATTCTCTTGGATACATACAAAAAAAGAATGGACACATCTCAAAAAGCCACAATGCATTTTGATCTGGTTTCTTTGTTTGGGCAGAGACAACATTCAGATATTTTTGACAAACTGGAATTGCCTTTTACTGAAGAGGAAATTGATGCTGTGGTTAATGATCTTCCAACAGACAAGTCACCAGTCCCTGATGGTTTTAACAATGAATTCCTCAAGTCTTGCTGGGAAATTATTAAAGGAGATGTGCTCAAATTCATATATGATTTTCATGCAGGGTAAATCTCTCTTGAGAGTCCGAACACTTCATATATAACACTCATTCCAAAGGGGAGTACTCCCTTGACAGCAAATGATTTTAGGCCCATCTCTTTACTAAACTGCTGTCTGAAACTTGTTACTAAGCTGCTGGCAAACAGGTTGCAGAAGGTGATTCTGAGGTTGGTCCACATCAACCAATATGGTTTTCTTAAAGAAAGATCTATTCATGATTTTTTGGGTGGGCATATGAATATCTGCATCAATGTCATAAGTCAAAGGAGGAAATCATTGTACTTAAATTGGACTTTGAAAAGGCTTTTGACACCATTGAACATCAGGCAATGTTGGATATTTTAAAAGCCAAAGGTTTTGGAGACAAATGGATTACATGGATCAAATTATTGTTTACTTCTGCTTCATCTGCTATATTGCTTAATGGTGTACCTAGAAAAAAGTTTTATTGCCTCAGAGGTGTAAGGCAGGGGGACCCACTATCCCCTCTCCTTTTTGTGCTTGCTGCAGACCTACTTCAGTCAATTCTAAACAAGGCAATGCACCTGCGCTTGATAACTTCTCCCTTGCAAGTGGAGTCATGCCCTGACTTTCCAATTGTCCAGTATGCTAATGACACCCTGGTGATTCTTCAAGCAGATGCAAAGCAACTACATTGCCTCCAAGCCCTTCTCAATACTTTTGCAGATGGCACTGGCCTTAAAGTAAACTACAATAAATCAAGTATGATTCCAATAAATGTGCCTGAAGAGAAGGTGGAGGTTTTGATAAATACTTTTCATTGCAAGAAGGAATCATTTCCAATCCAATATTTGGGAGCACCCTTAGGCCTTCATAAGCCTACTGTTGAGCAATGTTTTCCTCTTGTCACAAGACTGTAGAAGAAGCTTGTGGGTTTGTCCTCCTTTATGACAATGGCTGGGAGATTGCTGTTAGTGAAATATGTCCTAAACTCATTGTTGATCTATCTCATGGGATGCCTTGATGTGCCTGTCACCATCAAAACCCAAGCCATAAAGTACTTGAGACATTGCCTTTGGAGAGGCCCTGATCTGGAAGACCATAGACCTGCCATGGTGGCATGGAGCACTGTGTGTAGACCTAAAAATCAGGGTGGCTTGGGAGTGATAGATATTTTTATTCAGAATAAGGCCCTGCTACTTAAGAATCTACATAAGTTCATAACAGACACAATATTCCCTGGGTCAATTTGATTTGGGAATCATAGTACAACAATGATTCTCTGCCTGGTAACAGCTGGATTGGATCTTTTTGGTGGAAGGAAAACCTTAAGCTGATTGATAACTATAAGTCTTTGGCCAGATGCAACATAGGTGATGGCAAGGGTGCTTTTTTCTGGACTAATCTTTGGCACTCTGCTTGTTTGCAAGACATGTTCCCTCATTTATTCTCTTTTGTGAAAAACAAGGATGCTACTGTTCACACCATTCTCCAAAATGAATACTTAGAGGACCTATTCCATCTACCCCTGACTGTGCAAGCTTTCCAGGAATTTGAGGCTATGGAGGACATGTGCATTGCTTTAAGGGCCTCTGGTACTTTAGATTATACTGACACTTGGAGTTACATCTGGGGAAATGATGAATTCTCAGTTGCTAAGGCATATAAAGTTATGATGGGAGTTAAAATTGTGCCACAACAGTTCAACTGGATCTGGAACAGCTCTTGTCAGCCAAAACACAAGGTTTTTTTGGAGACTACTTCATAACAGGCTCAATACTAGAAATCTTCTGAGAAGGAAATCTTTTCAGCTGGGTAATTATAACTGTGCTGTCAACAATTGTCCACAGGAAGAAACTCTTCAGCACCTTTTCTGGACTTTTTCTTTTGCAGCTCAATGCTGGGATTTGGTTTGCCCTTCAAGGCAGGCAAATGTTTCAATCATGGAAGCTTTTCTTGATCTCAAGCAGAAACTTCATGTGTCTTTATTCATGGAGATAATCATCCTTGCTTCTTGGGCTATCTGGATCTCCAGGAACAATCTGATATTCCAAGCAATTCAGCCTAGCATTCAAAGGTGGAAAACCATCTTCCAGGAGGAGCTCAATCTTCTAAGATTTAGAATTAAGAAGAGTTATGCTGGAGCTTTCTGTTATTGGCTGGATAATCTTGTGTTGTAATCCTAGTTCTTAGTTGCTAGTTTTCTTTCTATTTTTTTTCCTTAGGCTTATCTCAAGCCTTATGTACAGTGGAACCTTCTTGTGTTTTTTACCATAAAATAATAATAAAAATGCAGTGGGGTTTTGCCCTACTGTGTATAGTCAAAAAAACGAGCAAATGGTCTTATTATGAGCGGAATCAAACCCAGACTAGTGCGATCCTTGAAGGAGTCAGATACACAGTGGGTCGAGGAGCTCGATTCCATACTATGGGGACTACAGACCATGCCAAATCGCACTACCGTATACACACCATTCTTCATGGTGTACCGCGCGGAGGCGGTATTGCCCTGCGATATTATTCATGACTCACCTCAGGTGCGCATGTATGAAGAGAGAGAAGCCGAGCTTGATCGGCAGGACAGCCTAGATGCCCTGGAGGAGGAGCGTGATGTCGCAGAGGCCCGTTCCGCATTCTATCAGCAACAGGCTTGAAGGTATCAAAGAAGAGAAGTACGGGCCAAAACTTATAACATTGGCGAACTCATTCTACGCCTACCGGAGAAGAAAAAGGACAAGCTCAAGCCCAAGTGGGAGGGTCCCTTCATCATTGATAAAGTTCTCACCGGAGGAGCGTACCGCCTGCGTCATGCATCAAATAATCGACACGAGCCAAACCCATGGAACATGGCCAGACTCTGAAGATTCTACGCCTAGCGCCGAACTCTGTGTTCGTCTTATTACCTCCGCATTTTTAAATTATATCCTCTCTCTTTTTGTTTCTTTCTTTTTTATATATAGCCCTAAAAAGCTTCAAGTGCGACTCGACTACACAATTTTGACATGCTATGCGTGCTAACCATACCTGGGGGCTTCTTATACAGAAGCTTAATATAATTATCTTCTGGGCTTCATGCCCACCGCATATATGTAACTTTTCCATATGTACCTTTTCTTCGCCAGTATATGCATCGATATGACTTAAGTTTTGGCCAAGCTGGGTTGCCTAGGTCCTATGTTTATGCCCTACATTCCCGTTAGTTCGGCCAGGGCATAAGGGGAGCACCTCTGTGATTGTTACTGCCGGGTCAGCCGGACGTGTACCTCAGATTGGGTGAAGCCGAAAGCTAGCGTTCTTAAGGGAATATTCGGTCGATGAACAAAAGATGTTTCCTACTTATTAAAATATAAATCCCCAGATGTTTTGTATCCTGTGTCTCTGTTCGCAGTTCGGACATGCACATTAATGCATGCGTACCCAGGGAAAGGAACCCTTAACGGAACTATTCTCCCTGGAAGATGTTTCTTACTATCCATGTAATATAACATAGCTAGTTGGGTACTAGTCTGTTCAAGCACTTATGACCCCTACGTCTGGTTTCCACGCGTACCCAGGTTTACATAACTGAGCGGGTATTCGGATACACTTTGGACGGTCAGGTCTGGAGGCTGAAGCGAAAAGGTCCGCCATGACAAATGATTTACAATCCGTCTAGGGACAAAATACGTCCACTGAAGTACATAGTCACCTAGACTGGCTAAATTCTTCTTCTATACCATCCAACAGGCTGTCTAGCCTACAATCCTGTTGGGAATACTTTGTGGCTAATCCTACCTAGTATATACCAGACTAATGGGAATTTCTTTCCCATCTGACCCTACAGGACCGACCAGGGCCATGTGATTCGGATCCACCTTGGTGTACCGCGTCTTTACCATGGCCCAGGCTTCCCTCGCACCTTGTCGGCAGGCCGATATCTTCCATAATCGGAAGCGCCGCCGTTCTCCCTTGAGTAGCTCTACAAGATCTCCCATGCTTCCCGGCAGGGAGGCGGACGGCCACAAGGCCTGGGAAATACCCTGCATCACCTGCCAAACCTGTTCATGCAGTTGTGAAAGCTCTTGCAAAAGATCGCCTGCAAAACCGGGCATCTCCTCTTTGGGACGGCCTGTCAGCATACCTACAGACATAACTCTGTTAGCCCATTTCTTTGCTGAACTATATAAAGGTTCGTTTGAGCACTTACTAAAAATGCTGCGTCGAAGCCTCTTATTCTCCTTCACGGAGTCAGCAAGCTGGGCCCGAATATCTCCCAATTCGACGCCCAGCAAGGTATTGACATCTTGGAAATCGTTTTTCTCTCGCCTAACCCGTGTAAGCACGCGCTCGCTAGCCTCTAGCTATCATTGAGCTCGCTGCTCATCCTCTTGTACGATCTCCGGATTCACTCCGGGGTTGTCTGCAGATTCTATTGTTAGATTTGCAAGCATGCCGAATACTAACTGGTATACGTAATTACATTCTCTTTGATCGAGATAAGTATTTCCAGATGAGTCCTTCTTGGATTCCTCTATTTTGGTAACTGCGGCCCTTAGCTGGGCTTTGCACTCCTCTAGCTCTTGAGACAAATGGGTGTTCTTCTCAATAAGAACCTATTCATACAATGATCCTTAAATCAGTTGTGCCAACTGTTTCAAGTCTCAGGGGCTACTGATATACATAATTATCAGATTTTTTTCTTACCCGTATATCCTTTAAATACTGGTCTATGGCTCTAGCAAGCCCACCCTGCGCAGCTTGGATGTACGCGTCTCCCGAGTTGAAGGCATTGAACGCCTCTTCGGAGAAACTAGCGTCGCAGAGTACGGCCCGTCGACGCTGGTGATTCATAGCGCTCTCCACTTCAGAATTCGTAGTGGATATTCTATCCACATCCTCTGTAGGAGGACCGTCCGGTGTTGTCCCCATGTTAGCCTCCACCCTTGAGGCCGGTTCTGGAGTCCGGCTGGTGGAGGCGTGGCCGGCAGGATCTCCTGACACAGTCCGGCGAGTACTTTTTCTGCCAGGGCACAATGGACATTGTTACATCTCAAAGACGATAATCACGGAGCAGGTTTTAAATCATACCTCTGCGATGGCGTCTCGGTCCTAACCGCCTTCCTTTTAAGCCTACCTGGCTTGGGCGCCCCTTGTTGGTCGCCGCGGGTTCGGCACGGCGTCCTGATGGCCTTCCCTATAAAGTACAATATGTGTACGGTGGGAAGGCGTAAAGAGGGGATCGTTCTCGGAAGTTAGGACTCCGGTTTTACTTACATATAATGCAGAGAGTAGGCCAGGATAGTCGGCAATGATGGCCACCAAGGCACCATCACAGCTTGCCTGGTAAAACATCCTGTCGACGAGCTCCACAGATGTGTCTGGATCTTCTTCAAGTCCGGGGTCGAGGGCCCGGTTGTGGTCCTCTGGCTGTGGAGGCGGGTTGTGGACCTCCCTCACAGATTTTCACAGTTCCTGCTATGAACTAGCAAGGTAAATATTCGTGATGAAAGACTGTGGGAATAAATAGAGTTGAGTAAAAGGTAGTAGCTCACCCAGCTAGGGGAGTTGTACATGGAAAATCCATCCTGTGGCTTAATGCGGATGAACTCCTCTTCTTATCCTTTATACAAATCGGACAATATTTTCGCCATTGCAGTGGCAGAGTCCGGACCCTTCCGACCGCAGCGGGTGGCATCGTCCTCTCCATTGAAGTGCCACATGGGACGCCCCCGATACTAGAGTGGTTGCACCCGCCGCATTATGCATATTGACATAACCTCGATTATTGTCAATCCAGGTCTGGCCAGCGTTTTTATCCTGCCCATCAGGTAAAGGACCTCTCTGTTATCTTCCTCCCGGGGGCTCCGGGGGCGCCAGCTATGGTGTTTCTTCAAGGGGGCATTGTTAAACTCAGGAAGGCCCACCCGGATAGGGTCCAGAAGGGGGACGTCCTCTATATAAAACCACTCTGAAGGCCAGTCTTCGGATGTCTTCTTCGGAGTGCCGGACAAGTATCCGGTCTCGGCGATGCGCCATATTTCAGCTCCGCCTACTTGGTATATTGATCCCTCCTGATTGCAAGGGATGAGGCAGAATAGCCTCTTCCATAGCTCGAAATGAGCTTCGCAGCCCAGAAATAGCTGACAAAGGGTGACGTAACCTGCGATGTGCAGTATGGAGGCAGGAGTAAAGTTATGCAGCTGGAGGCTGTAATACTCCAGGAGCCCATGGAGGAACGGATGGATTGGGAATCCAAGGCCCCTCAGCAAGTAAGGGACGAGGCATACTCGCTCCCCCCTGGATGGGTTGGGGAAACTCTGTGCTTGCTCCCCGCCATCGTGAGTGGCTAGTCCGACTCGGACAGGGACAAGATATGCAGGCGGGAGAAACCGCTAGGTTTGCAACTCCACCAACCGACCGTGGGATACGATGCACTTCACCCAATCGCCTGGCATAGCACTATGGGAGCGAGAGGAGGAGCTGCGGTGGCCGGCCATGATGGAATGGTTTTTACGGGCGCGCTCTGATGAATCCTCGCTTGGGGGAAGATGGTGTGATTTGCATCTGAGGATACCTGTCTCTTTAATAGACAATTTACTTACATGGTCAGGGTGGAAAATGTTAAAATGCCCCTACTTCTTGCATTCGCTCGACACGTGGAGACTGCTATTATTAAGGTACAAAAGCCAAGGAGTGCAACATTAATGGGAAGACGGACACTGCTCGAAACTCTAGGATTTGGAGAAGAACCCGACTTGTAATGCTAAAGACAATCTGCGCGCCGGACTCATCGTAATTGAAGCCTGGTTCAGGGGCTATTGAGGGAGTCCTGGATTAGGGGGTCCTTGGACAGCCGGACTATATGCTTATGCCGGACTATTGGACTATGAAGATACAAGATTGAAGACTTCGTCCCATGTCCGGGTGGGACTCTCCTTTGCATGGAAGGCAAGCTTGGCAATTCGAATATGTAGACTTCCTTCCATGTAACCGACTCTGTGTAACCCTAGCCCCCTCCGGTGTCTATACAAACCAGAGGGTTTAGTCCGTAGGACCACAACAATCATAATCATAGGCTAGCTTCTAGGGTTTACCCTATACGATCTCGTGGTAGATCAACTCTTGTAATACCCATATCATCAAGATCAATCAAGCAGGAAGTAGGGTATTACCTCCATAGAGAGGGCCCGAACCTGGGTTAACATTGTGTCCCCCACCTCCTGTTACCATTATCCTTAGACGCACAGTTCGGGACGCCCTACCCGAGATCTGCTGGTTTTGACACCGACACCCGTGGCGGGCTGATAACCCTCAAGTGTTGGGGATAATTGTAGCCTCTTTTGATAAGTAAGAGTGTCGAACCCAACGAGGAGCTAAAGGTAGAACAAATATTCTCTCAAGTCCTATCTGCCACTGATACGACTCTATGCATGCTTAGTGTTCGCTTTACCTAGAACAAGTATGAAACTAGAAGTACTTTGTAGGTGTTGTAGGATAGGTTTGCAAGATAATAAAGAACAGTAAATATAAAATAGGGGTTGTTTAGATAAAGAAGCAATAAAGTAAATACAGCGAGTGTGGAAAAGTGGTGGTAGGAGTTGTGAAATTGTCCCTAAGCAATTGACTACGTTACTAGACCGGTAATCACTATTGCAATTCTATTTGAGGGAGAGGCATAAGCTAACATACTTTCTCTTCTTGGATCATATGCACTTATGATTGGAACTCTAGCAAGCATCTGCAACTACTAAAGATAATTAAGGTAAAACCCAACCATAGCATTAAAGTATAAAGTCCCCTTTATCCCATACGCAAACAACCTACTTACTCGGGTCTGTGCTTCTGTCACTCACGCCACCCACCATAAGCAAATCATGATCGTATTGCAAACCCTACAGCGGGAATCCCTCATGCTTGCACGACACGGAGGGCACCATAGGACAGCACCAATAATAAAATATGCAACTCAAACCAATCATAGCAATTCATCAATCACCGATAGGACAACGAAAATCTACTCAGACATCATAGGATGGCAACACATCGTTGGATAATAATATGTAGCATAAAGCACCATGTTTAAGTAGAGGGTACATTGGGTGGCGGGAGAGTGGACCGCTGGATATAGATGGGGGAAGGTGATGGAGATGTTGGTGAAGATGGCGGAGGTGTTGGTGAAGATCGCGGTGATGATGATGGCCCCCGACGGTGTTCTGGCGCCACCGGAAGCAAGGCGGAGAGAGCCCCCCTTCTTCTTCTTCTTCTTCCTTGACCTCCTCCCTAGATGGGAGAAGGGTTTCCCCTCTGGTCCTTGGCTCCCATGGCGTGGGAGGGGCGAGAGGCCCTCCGAGATTGGATTTGTCCCTCTGTCTCTCTCTGTTTCCGCGTTCTGGAATTCTGCCGTGGCACCGTTTCTTTTATATCCGGAGATCCGTAACTCCAATTGGACTGAAACCTTCGCCCAGATCTTTTTCCAAAAATTAGCTTTCTTGCAGCCAAAGAAGGGCATCAACCTCCTTACGAGGGGCCCAAGAGGGTGGGGGGCGCGCCCACCTCGGGCACCATCTCGCGTTGATTTTACCTCCCAAAAATCACAAATATTCCAAAATAATTCTCCGTCCGTTTTTATCCCGTTTGGACTCCGTTTGATATGGGGTTTCTGCGAAACATAAAACATGCAACAGACAGGAACTGGCACAGGGCACTGGATCAATATGTTAGTCCCAAAAATAGTATAAAAAGTTGCCAAAAGTATATGAAAGTTGAATAATATTGGCATGGAACAATCAAAAATTATAGATACGACGGAGACGTGTCAGCATCCCCAAGCTTAATTCATGCTCGTCCTCGAGTAGGTAAATGATAAAAAAGATAGTTTTTGATGTGGAATGCTACCTAGCATAATCTTGATCATATGTCTAATCATGGCATGAATATTAAGACACGAGTGATTCAAAGCAATTGTCTATCATTTGACATAAAAACGGTAATACTTCGAGCGTACTAATAAAGCAATCATGTCTTTTCAAAACAACAAGGCTAAAGCAAGCTTAGCCCTACAAAATCATATAGTTTGGCCATGCTTCATTTTCGTCACACAAAATGCTCCCATCATGCACAACCCCGATGACAAGCCGAGCAATTGGTTCATACTTTTTAACGCGCTTCAGATTTTTCAACCCTCATGCAATACATGAGCGCAAGCCATGGATATAGCACTATAGGTGGAATAGAATATAATGGTGGGGGTTTATGTGGAGAAGACAAAAAGGGAGAAAGTCTCACATCGACGCGGCTAATCAACGGGCTATGGAGATGCCCATCAATTGATGTCAATGCGAGGAGTAGGGATTGCCATGCAACGGATGCACTAAGAGCTATAAGTGTATGAAATCTCAATCTGAAAACTAAGTGGGTGTGCATCCAACTTGCTTGCTCATGAAGACCTAGGGCATTTGAGGAAGCCCATCGTTGGAATATTCAAGCCAAGTTTTATAATGAAAATTCCCACTAGTATATGAAAGTGATAATGTAGGAGACTCTCTATATGAAGAACATGGTGCTACTCTGAAGCACAAGTGTGGTAAAAGGATAGTAACATTGCCCCTTTTCTTTTTTTTTCTTTTTTCTTTTTTTCATGGGGCAATGTTCTATAATGATGATCATCACACTTTTATTTACTTACAACTCGATACTGGAACAAAGATATGACTCTATATGAATGCTTCCGATGGTGTACCGGGATGTGCAATGATCTAGCGTAGCAATGACATCAAAAAACGGACAAGCCATGAAAACATCATTCTAGCTATCTTACAATCATGCAAAGCAATATGACAATAAATGCTCAAGTCATGTATATGATGATGAAGGAAGTTGCATGGCAATATATCTCGGAATGGCTATGGAAATGCCATGATAGGTAGGTATGGTGGCTGTTTTGAGGAAGATATAATGAGGCTTATGTGTGATAGAGCGTATCATATCACGGGGTTTGGATGCACCGGCGAAGTTTGCACCGACTCTCGAGTTGAGAAGGGCAATGTACGGTACCGAAGAGGCTAGCAATGCTGGAAAGGTAAAAGTGTGTATAACCCATGGACTCACATTAGTCATGAAGAACTCATATACTTATTGCAAACGTTTATTAGCCCTCGAAGCAAAGTACTACTACGCATGCCCCTAGGGGGATAGATTGGTAGGAAAAGACCATCGCTCGTCCCCGACCGCCACTCATAAGGAAGACAATCAAAGAAACACCCCATGCTTCAAATTTGTCACACAACGGTTACCATACGTGCATGCTAAGGGACTTGCAAACCACAACACAAGTGTCTCTACAATCCACAACCACCCACTAGCATGACTCTAATATCACCATCTTTATATCGCAAAACTATTGCAAGGAATCAAACATATCATATTCAGCGATCTACAAGTTTATGTAGGATTTTATGACTAACCATGTGAATGACCAATTCCTGTCATCTCTCTAAATAGATATATGTTGGGGAACGTAGTAATTTAAAAAAAATCCTACGCACACACAAGATCATGGTGATGCATAGCAATGAGAGGGAGAGTGTATCTTCATACCCTTGAAGATCGCTAAGCGGAAGCGTTTATCAACGTGGTTGATGTAGTCGTACGTCTTCACGATCCGACCGATCCTAGTACCGAACGCACGGCACCTCCGAGTTCTGCACACGTTCAGCTCGATGATGTCCTCGCCTTCTTGATCTAGCAAGACATCGAAGTAGTAGATGAGTTCTGGCAGCACGACGGTGTGGTGACGGTGTTGGTGAAGAACAATCTCCGCAGGACTTCGCCTAAGCACTATGGAAACTATGACGGAGGATAAACTAGAGGGGACGGGGTTGCTGGCACAAGGCTTGGTGTTTCTTGATCTGTCTTTGGTGCTAGCCCTACCCCTCTATTTATATGTTGAGCCTTGGGGTCGAAACTTGGATTAAAAGCCTCCACAAAGTCGGTTTCACCCAAAAGGCAAGAGTCCTTCTCGGGCTCCAGGGCCAGACGCCAGGGTTCCCGGCGTCTAGACCCAGATGCCAGGGACCTTGGCGTCTGGCCCCTGGACTCCGCAAAACTTCCTTTTGCGCTTTCCAAAAACCTTGTGGGCTTTCCCCTTTTGGCCCAAATAACGTGTTCTCGTACCCAAACATTTCGGGAAACATCCGGAACCCCTTCCGGTGAATTCCGGAACCCTTCCAGAGACCAAACAACATTATCCCATATATTAAACTTCATCTCCAGACCATTCCGGAGTTCCTCGTCATGTCCGTGATCTCATCCAGGACTCCGAACAACATTCGGTCACCAACATACATAACTCATATAATACTATATCGTCAATGAACGTTAAGCGTGCGGACCCTACGGGTTCGACAACTATGTAGACATGACCGAGACACTTCTCTGGTCAATAACCAATAGCGGAACCTGGATGCCCATATTGGCTCCTACATATTCTACGAAGATCTTTATCGGTCGAACCGCATAACAACATACGTTGTTCCCTTTGTCATCGGTATGTTACTTCCCCGAGATTCGATCATCGGTATCTCAATACCTAGTTCAATCTCGTTACCGGCAAGTCTATTTACTCGTTATGTAATGCATCATCCCGCAACTAACTCATTAGTCACATTGCTTGCAAGGCTTATAGTGATGTGCATTACCGAGAGGGCCCAGAGATACCTCTCCGATAATCGGAGTGACAAATCCTAATCTCGAAATACACCAACTCAACATGTACCTTCGGAGACACCTGTAGAGCTCCTTTATAAACACCCAGTTACGTTGTGATGTTTGGTAGCACACAAAGTGTTCCTCCGGTAAATGGGAGTTGCATAATCTCATAGTCATAGGAACATGTATAAGTCATGAAGAAAGCAATAGCAACATACTAGACGATCAAGTGCTAAGCTAACGGAATGGGTCAAGTCAATCACATCATTCTCCTAATGATGTGATCCCATTAATCAAATGACAACTCATGTCTATGGTTAGGAAACTTAACCATCTTTGATTAACGAGCTAGTCAAGTAGAGGCATACTAGTGACACTATGTTTGTCTATGTATTCACACATGTATTATGTTTCCGGTTAATACAATTCTAGCATGAATAATAAACATTTATCATGAAATAAGGAAATAAATAATAACTTTATTGTTGCCTCTAGGGCATATTTCCTTTAGTCTCCCACTTGCACTAGAGTCAATAATCTAGTTCACATCACCATGTGATTTAACACTAACATTCACATCTACATGTGGTCAACACCCATAGTTCACATTGTCATGTGACCAACGCCCAAAGGGTTTACTAGAGTCAATAATCTAGTTCACATCGATATGTGATTAACACCCAAAGAGTACTAAGGTGTGATCATGTTTTGCTCGTGAGAGAAGTTTAGTTAACGGATCTATCACATTTAGAGCCATATGTATTTTGCAAATATTCTATGTCTACAATGCTCTGCACGGAGCTACTCTAGCTAACTGCTCCCACTTTCAATATGTATCTAGATTGAGACTTAGAGTCATCTAGATCGGTGTAAAAGCTTGCATCATTGTAACTCTTTACGACGAGCTCTTTTATCACTTCCATTATCAAGAAATATTTCCTTAGTCCTCACTAAGGATATTCTTGACCACTGTCCAGTGATCTACTCCTAGATCAAAATTGTACTCCCTTGCGAAACTCAGAGCAAGGTATACAATAGGTCGGGTACACAGCATAGCATACTTTATAGAACCTATGACTGAGGCATAGGGAATGACTTTTCATTCTTTTTCTATTTTCTGCCATGGTCGGGTTTTGAGTCTTACTCAACTTCACACCTTGTAACACAGGCAAGAACTCCTTCTTTGACTGTTCCATCTTGAATTACTTCAAAAACTTATCAAGGTAGGTACTCATTGAAAAATCTTATCAAGCGTCTTGATCTATCTCTATAGATCTTGATGCTCAATGTGTAAGCAGCTTCACCGAGGTCTTTCTTTGAAAAACTCTTTTCAAATACTCCTTCATGCTTTCCAGAAAATTTTACATTATTTCCGATCAACAATATGTTATTCACATATACTTATCAGAAATGTTGTAGTGCTCCCACTCACTTTCTTGTAAATACAGGCTTCACCGCAAGTCTGTATAAAACTATATGCTTTGATAAACTCATCAAAGCGTATATTCTAACTCCGAGATGCTTACACCAGTCCATAGATGGATCACTAGAGCTTGCACACTTTGTTAACACCTTTAGGATTGACAAAACCTTCTGGTTGCATCATATACAACTCTTCTTTAATAAATCCATTAAGGAATGCAGTTTTGACATCCATTTGCCAGATTTCATAAAATGTGGCAATTGCTAACATGATTCGGACAGACTTAAGCATCGATACGAGTGAGAAAATCTCATCATATTCAACACCTTGAACTTGTCGAAAAACCTTTTGCAACAAGTCGAGCTTTGTAGATAGTAACACTACTATGAGCGTTTGTCTTCCTCTTGAAGATCCATTTATTTTCTTTGGCTTGCCGATCACCGGGCAAGTCCATCAAAGTCCACACTTTGTTCTCATACATGGATCTCATCTCAGATTTCATGGCCTTCAAGCCATTTCGCGGAATCTGGGCTCATCATCGCTTCCTCATAGTTCGTAGGTTCATCATGGTCTAGTAACATGACTTCCAGAACAGGATTACTGTACCACTCTGGTGCGGACTGTACTTTGGAAGACCTACGAGGTTTTGTAGTAACTTAATCTGAAGTTTCATGATCATCATCATTAACTTCCTCACTAATTGGTGTAGGAATCACTAGAACTGATTTCTGTAATGAACTACTTTCCAATTTGGGAGAAGGTACAGTTACCTCATCAAGTTCTACTTTCCTCCTACTCACTTCTTTCGAGAGAAACTCCTTCTCTAGAAAGGATCCATTCTTAAGCAACAAAGATCTTGCCTTCGGATCTATGATAGAAGGTGTACCCAATAGTCCCTTTTGGGTATTCTATGAAGACACACTTCTTCGATTTGGGTTTGAGCTTATCATGCTGAAACTTTTTCACATAAGTATTGCAGCCCCAAACTTTAAGAAACGATAGCTTAGGTTTATTGCTAAACCATAGTTCATACGGTGTCATCTCAATGGATTTAGATGGTGCCCTATTTAACGTGAATTCATCTGTCTCTAATGCATAACCCCAAAACGTTAGTGGGAAATCGGTAAGATACATCATAGATCGCACCATATCCAATAAAGTGCGGTTACGACGTTCGGACACACCATTACACTATGGTGTTCCATGTGGCGTGAGCTGTGAAACTATTCCACATTGTTTTATATGAAGGCCAAACTTGTAACTCAAATATTCTCCTCCATGATCAGATTGTAGAAACTTTATTTTCTTGTTACGATGATTCTCCACTTCACTCTGAAATTCTTTGAACTTTTCAAATGTTTCAGAGTTGTGTTTCATGAAGTAGATATACCCATATCTGCTCAAATCATCTATGAAGGTCAGGAAATAACGATACTCGCCACGAGAATCAACACTCATTGGATTGCATACATCGGTATGTATTATTTCCAATAAGTCAGTAGCTTGTTCCATTGTTCTAGAGAATGGAGTTTAGTCATCTTGCCCAAAAGGAACGGTTCGCAAGCATCAAATGATTCATAACCAAGTGATTCCAAAAATCCATCTTTATGGAGTTTCTTCATGCGCTTTACACTGATATGACCCAAACGGCAGTGCCACAAATAAGTTGCACTATCATTATTAACTTTGCATCTTTTGGCATCAATATTATGAATATGTGTATCACTATGATCGAGATCCAACAAACTATTTTCATCTGGTGTATGACCATTGAAGGTTTTATTCATGTAAACAGAACAACAATTATTCTCTGACTTTAAATGAATAACTGTATTGCAATAAACATGATCAAATCATATTCATGCTCAACGCAAACGCCAAATAACATTTATTTACGTTTAACACTAATCCCGAAAGTATAGGGAGAGTGCGATGATGATCATATCAATCTTAGAACTACTTCCAACACTCATCGTCACTTCACCCTCAACTAGTCTCTGTTTATTCTGTAACTCCTGTTTCGAGTTACTAATTTTTAGCAACCGAACAAGTATCAAATACTCAGGGGCTACTATAAACACTAGTAAAGTACACATCAATAACTTGTATGTCAAATATACCCTTGTTCACTTTGCCATCCTACTTATCCACCAAATATTCAGGGTATTTCCGCTTCCAGTGACCATTTCCTTTGCAGTAGAAGCACTCAGTTTCAGGCTTTGGTCCAGCTTTGGGCTTCTTCACGGGAGTGACAACTTGCTTGCCATTCTACTTGAAGTTCCCTTTCTTTCCCTTTACCCTTTTCTTGAAACTAGTGGTCTTGTCAATCATCAACACTTGATGCCCTTTCTTGATTTCTACCTTCGTCAATTTCAACATCACGAAGAGCTCGGGAATTGTTTTCGTCATCCCTTGCATACTATTGATCATCACGAAGTTCTAGTAACTTGGTGATGGTGACTAGAGAACTTTGTCAATCACTATCTTTATCTGGAAGATTAAGTCCCACTTGATTCAAGCGATTGTAGTACCTAGACAATCTGAGCACATGCTCACTAGTTGAGCAATTCTCCTCCATCTTTTAGCTATAGAACTTGTTGGAGACTTCATATCTCTCAACTTGGGTATTTGCTTGAAATATTAACTTCAATTCTTGGAACATCTCATATGGTCCATGACGTTCAAAACGTCTTTGAAGTCCCGATTATAGGCAGTTAAGCATGGTGCACTAAACTATCAAGTAGTCATCATATTGAGATAGCCAAACGTTCATAACGTATGCATCTGCTCCTGCAATAGGTCTATCACCTAGAGGTGCATCAAGGACATAATTCTTCTGTGCAACAATGAGGATAAACCTCAGATCACAGACCCAGTCCGCATCATTGCTACTATCATTTTTCAACTTAGTTTTCTCTAGGAGAACATATAGAAACATAAGGAAGTAAAAACGCGAGCTATTGATCTACAACATAATTTGCAAAATACTATCAGGACTAAGTTCATGATAAATTAAAGTTCAATTAATCATAGTACTTAAGAACTCCCACTTAGATAGACATCCCTCTAATCATCTAAGTGATCACGTGATCCAAATCAACTCAACCATGTCCGATCATCACGTGAGATGGAGTAGTTTTCAATGGTGAACATCACTATGTTGATCATATCTACTATATGATTCACGCTCGACCTTTCGGACTCCAGTGTTCCGAGGCCATATCTGTATATGCTAGGCTCGTCAAGTTTAACCTGAGTATTCCGCGTGTGCAACTATTTTGCACCCGTTGAATTTGAACGTAGAGCCTATCACACTCGATCATCACGTGGTGTCTCAGCACGAAGAACTTTCGCAACGGTGCATACTCAGGGAGAACATTTATACCTTGAAATTTAGTGAGAGATCATTGTCGGTGTCAAAACCGGCGGATCTCGGGTAGGGGGTCCCGATCTGTGCGTCTTAGGATGATGGTAACAGGAAGCAAGGGACACAATGTTTACCCAGGTTCGGGCCCTCTCGATGGAGGTAAAACCCTACTTCCTGCTTGGTTAATATTGAAGATATGAGTAGTACAAGAGTAGATCTACCACGAGATCGTAGAGGCTAAAGCCTAGGAGCTAGCCTATGATGGTATGATTGTAATTGTGATCGGCCTTCTAAGGATCATCCTCTCCGGTTTATATAGATATCGGAGAGAGCTAGGGTTTACATGGAGTCGGTTACAAGGAAGGAAATACAACATCCGGATCACCAAGCTTGTCTTCCATGCAAAGGAGAGTCCCATCCGGACACGAGCTGGAGTCTTGAGTCTTGTATCTTCACGCTTCAAGAGTCCGGACGATGTATATAGTTCGGCAGTCCGGATACCCCCTAATCCAGGACTCCCTCAGTAGCCCCTGAACCAGGCTTAAATGACGGTGAGTCCGGCGCACAGTCTTGTCTTCGGCATTGCAAGGCTGGTTCCATCTCCGAATACCCCAACGTATCTGCTACGACGAATAGTGTCCGGCTCTGCAAGATGATCTTCACATACCATTGTAGGGAACATAGCATAAATCCGTTCTGCTGGCGATCTTTGCATGTCGTGTCCTTGCATCGTGGCCTGGTCCAACACGAACCAGCATTTCTTGCCCCACCTCGACTCGTGTTGCGAGGCGGTTTTATTGGCGCGTCCTGCCAAAGCAGAGATCGTGCTCCTCTTATTACGGGATCTTCCATCAATATGGGCGTGTGTGACCCCACGACGACCGTTGGTATGACTCCGTGTATTTTTGGATAAGTCTCAAGCGGTCGCGCTGAGGACTCTTGATATTCATCCCCTTTATAAAGGGGTCGAGGCCTACGCCTCTTTTCCACCTCCCGTGCTCCTTCTCGCACCTCGAGTTCTAACACCCAAGACCCAAGCTCCAACACCCCAGAACCTCCAATATGTGTGGATCCAACGCAAAAGGCCAATGGGTGGCCTCCTCGATCCAAGAGGAGGACATTACGAAGCTTAGGGAGGTCGGATACGTGACCGCCGATATCCAGCACAGGCTTCCTGCTCCAGGGCAAGTTATCCCTACGCCGGAGCCCAATGAGAGCGTTGTGTTTGTCCCTCACTTCCTCCGCGGCCTGGTCCTCACCCTCGACCCTTTTGTGAGGGGACTCATGTTCTATTATGGGTTGGATTTTCATGATATGGCTCCAGATGCTATCCTCCATATCTCGTCGTTCATTATAGTGTGCGAGGCTTTTCTCCACGTCACCCCACACTTCGGCTTATGGCTCAAGACCTTGAATGTGAAGCCGAAGATGATCGAGGGGCGACATGCAGAGTGCAGAGGTGCCATAATAAGCAGGAACGCCAATGCCCCCTGGCCAGAGGGTTCTTTCCCGGAAGTATCCGATGTATGGCAACGGAGGTGGTTTTATGTTACGGCTCCCAGAGGCACAAAGTGGGTAGCCGCCCCCGAGTTCCGCTCGGGCCCTCCATCACAGTTGGCATCTTGGACCGACGTAGGAAGGAATTGGGGGCCCACTGGTGATGTACTAGTACTGCAGAATCGCATCCGGGAGCTTCTTGAGAGGGACATAAATCTTGTCAGCATAATCCAAGTGATGTTAATCCGACGGATGTTGCCGTGAAAATGCCGGCCTCTCCGGATGTGGGAGTTCAATCCGGAGGGTCCGCGGACTATTAAGCACTTCTTCGGCCTGAAGCCCGAAGGGATGTGTAAATTATTCTTCGGACCACAAGTAAAGTGTTCGGACACCATCGAGGATGCGGGCCTAAGCTGCAATCGCCCAGATACCCAAGTAAGTAACCTTAAAGCTGGACACTTTGTTTATATTTATCATAACCATTACTCTGAAAAACCCTCCGTGGCCAGGAATGGCTCAACAAGGTGGAGAGAATCAGGTGTCCTGTGCCACTTCCTGAAGGCTCACCTGGTCCAACCGTTGCCAGGATGCTTGGCCGAGTGCTCAGCAAAATCCCCTTAGGGAAAGGCGAAGGAAAGGGCAGTGAAGCCGAACTTCACACACTATGCATCCAAACTGGGGGAATCGTTACCTCCCCTGAGGAGGATAGTCGGGAAGGGGAGGCTAAAGCCTCCTCCCCGCGCAGGAGGAAAAGGCGGAGATGCTCAAGCAAGGGAAGAAGGTATCACCAGGGGGATCTGCCGCGACGGGCATCCTCACCACGTCGTGCCCACCAACGGGCCAGCCCTCCACCGAGCTGTAAGTTAATCGTTAATTCGAAGGTACGGTGTTTCTCCGAGATCCATAACCGGGACTTCGTCTTTTGCAGTCCGGCGAGCAGCTCTTGTCAACAGAGTTCATCTTCGGGGGATCTTCCTCCGGAGATGATGGAGAGTGAGACCCCGCCCACCTCTCTGCCTCATGAAGCGGGCGACACCGAGGTGTCGTCACAGAGGAGTCCGGATCTGCCGAAGCCGGAAGCTAATACGCCAGTCGCCCTGAGCCCGGAACGTTTGGCTCCCATGGGGGGCGATGAGAAGGGTCCGACACAGTTCGATGTCCGGTCGGACGTACTGACCGACCTTCTGGAGCGAGCCGCGCTCTCGGAGGAGCACCGCTCATTAATGAGCATGGTGCTCACGAAAATTTCATCCGCTACGAGCGGTTTGAATGAGGCATTTACAAACCTGCTCAAAGGCTTTGAGGTATGTAGTGAAAAAAATGCACTATGTTTTGGTTGTGAAGCACGCGCTAGGTGTTCTCCCTATGGATAGTAGCCCCTGAGACTCTGGTTGCTGCCATAGGCGACAAACGGGGGATCACATAGTAATGGCTGCGCCGTACATGTGCGCAGGTATCTAAGGATCCGACAGCCGACCAGTCTGTTGAGGTTGCCGAACTAAGGAGGCAGATCGGATCTATTGATGTCGATATCACACTGGTGAACAAACGGCTGGAAGAGTCACAGGGTATGTGCTCTTCTTCCCTTATTATGTTGTATAGGAAAATGCAAGAGGGGCATAATATTAATGCAATGTGTTTGTACTGCAGATGATGCTGCTGCCATGGAGACCCTGAGGGCGGAACTTGCTCAGGCCAAGGAACAAGCTCGGGCTAGCAATGCGGCTGCCCTAAAGGCGGCCGAAGAATTGAGAGCCGAACAGGCTGCTCATCGCCGAAGTGAGGAAAAGATAGCCAAAATGGTTGGGGAGTTGAAAAATGCCGCCGACCGGTATGTACTCCTTAAAAAGGAGAATAAGGCTAGTTCGGCCGAGATGGACAAGGCACTTAATGCCGCCAAAGAGATGCGGACCGAGATCCGGGGTATGCGGGAGGAGCTCCAACAGGCTAATAAAATCGTGGCTGGGGGCTCCTACTTACTATGGACGAAGTTTTTGGATCTGAAGTATGCTCCCCTGGCTGGGCGCTGGAGTCCTGCAGACGCATATGTGGACTTGGCGAATAGTAAAGCTGACGATGTCAAGTTCTTCGAGGGTCAAGGTGAGAAGGAAGTGGAGAAGCTTTCCTGGTCGCAATTCAATGCTCCCACTTGCCCGCTGCTGCTTAATGAGAAGGTGGCTGCCGTGGCGGAGCTTCACAGGCTGTCTGGGCTTGCAATGCGGTCTGTAATAGACCATCTTTGGCCAAAGGGGCCTAAGCCGAACATTTACTTTGGTTTGGTGCAGCAATTCCTTGGGGCCATGTCTCGGATTGACGCCATGAGGAGGTCGGCGTGCATAGAAGGTGCACGAATGGCTCTTGCCCACGTTAAAGCCTATTGGACGGATATGGAGGCCACCATTATAGCGACCCAGGATCCAGCGGGAGGCTAATATCTGGCCGAGCACTACTTGGCGCAGGTCACAGAAGGTGCCCGCCTAATAGAGGCGCAGTGCTCGAAGAATGTCTTGTTCGAGTGATAAGTCGAATCATTGTAAAAACAATGTTTATTTTGATTATGAGGCAATATTTATACTTTGTGCCCGGAAATATGATTGTGTCCCCTTTGCGGCCGTTTTTTATTTAAATATGAGTAATCCGAAAGTTAGCAGTCGTTGGCTTCAGCCCCCACGCATACAATGCGGGGGTGTTTCGCGAAAAATATGCTTAATCACACTTGATCCAACGTCTTGGTCCATTAAGGAGGTGATCGCACGTCGAACTAGGCAACCGGATTATATAGTTGTAACACTTTCGCTTAGCCATGGGGGTCTAACGGTGGGGCTACTATGTAGCCATTGGTACCTTCGCGTGCATCTGAATACGGGCGCGTATGTTCATGGTCGGGAAATGGCCCTTCGTTAATGCGGGGGAATCCTAAAGATTCCGGTGAGTCTTCGAGTGGTTGAACAGTCTCTTGCTGTATCATGATAGTCAGTTTTCGGCTTTCTCTACTGAGGTGCTCATCCAGAATAACCAGGGCACAATCGTAGTAGTTCTCCTTTGGCCGCCTTAGCCGATAATAACGGAACGTAAGGCGGCAAACCCAGGAGCCGGGCAAACCCAACATTTGACCAATGACATGATTCGGAGCTGATGCATATAAGGCCAAACTCGTGACGCTGAACACTCCCGAAGGTATTCGGTCTTTGTAAAAGAAAACAGGCTGACAAAAGCCTATTATAAACCCTAAATTTCCAGGTACGTGCGCTTAATCTGTCGTGGCAAAATGCCAATAACGGCAGTATCCTCTGTGGGTATGGAACCCATGGGATGGTTAAACAACAAGAGGAAGTAGAAAAGGTTTATGCATGGGCTTAATCTAAAAAGAAACCTGTTGAACTGGGCCCTGCTGCACGTCTGCGCCTTTGTCTTTGTTGTGCCGTATCCTGGAAGGGTATCGCGCAAACGTTGTCTGTGGAGAAAAGAAAACTCGTAGGAGAGTGCAAACTAAGTATGCGATGGATAATAAAAGTGTAAGATGTTGGCCTGCCAGTAAGGTCGAGCTAAGTGTGGGGCTACATTAAATGTTTATAGCCCCTGGTGTCCGCTATGGGATTACATATACGGTGCCCTGGTTCAGTTTTATCCGGGCTACCGGACTCGTCTAACCGTGTATGTGGTCATAATGACCAATCATGTTTGTTGATATTGGAGTCTGCTTACAGTCCGGCCGCCAGGGCCGTTGCGTGTTCCTCTGCGCGTGAAGAGCGCTCTGTGATTCCGCTAACGGTAATGACGCCACGTGGATCGGGTATCTTGAGTGTATGGTAGCCATAGTGCGGCAATGCGTTGAAGTGGGCGAAGGCCGTTCTTCCCATTAATGCGTGATAGCCGCTTTGGAAGGGTGCGATGGTGAAGAGTACTTCTTCACTTCTGGAGTTGCCTGGGGAGCCGAATGTTACTTCCAGCACAATGGAGCCCCTTCCATAGGCTTCAACGCCTGGTATCACCCCTTCAAAGGTGGTGTTGCTTTGGCTAATTCTGGATGGGTTTATCCCCATTATGCGAACAGTGTCCTCGTATATTAAATTGAGACTACTACCGCCGTCCATGAGGACACGGGTGAGACGGTATCCGTCGATTATTGGGTCAAGCACCAAGGCCTTTGATCCTCCATGCCGAATACTAGTTCGGCCATCCATGTGATCGAAGGTGATCGGGTAAGACATCCAGTGTGCGTCTCTATGCGCGCGTTCGTGCTTTCTCATGGATGTGTGGGTCGCGTGGATCATGTTTACTGTTTTAACCTCTAGCGGGAATTTTTTCTCTCCCCCAGTGTTCAGCTGGCGAGGTTCATCCTCGTCTTCACTTGGTGTTTCCCTCCCCTTGTGTTTGGCATTTAATTTGCCTGCCTGCTTGAAGACCCAACATTCTCTATGCGTGTGGTTCGCAGGTTTCTCTGGGGTGCCATGAATTTGGCACAGTCTGTCCAGGACTCTGTTCAGACCGGACGGTCCCTCTTTACTGCCTTTAAATGGTTTCTTTTGCTGATCAGGTCGAGAGCCCCTGAATCCGGCATTGACCATTGTGTTGTCCGGGCTCTCTTCCTTGTTTTGGTGTTTGTGTTTATTACACCGTGGCTTCCCGTTGCCATCCCTTATTTCAGATGTGTTGGGGTCGCTGGTGCCTTTACGGGCTAGCCAGCTATCTTCACCCGTGCAAAAACGGGTCATAAGTCTTGTTAAGGCTGCCATTGTCCTTGGCTTTTCTTGGCCGAGGTGCCGGGTGAGCCACTCGTCGCGGACGCTGTGTTTGAATGTTGCTAAGGCTTCGACGTCCGGACAATCGACAATTTGATTCTTCTTAGTGAGGAATCTGTTCGAAAGCTTGCGGGCTTACTCTCCGGGTTGTTGGATTATGTGACTTAGATCATCTGCATCCGGAGGCCGGACATAAGTCCCTTGAAAGTTGGCCCTGAAAGCGTCCTCGAGTTCCTCCCAACTCCCGATTGAATTTTCAGGAAGGCTTTTCAACCAGTGTCGAGCTGGTCCTTTCAGCTTGAGGGGAAGGTATTTGATGGCGTGGAGGTCATCCCCACGAGCCATGTGAATATGCAGGATAAAATCTTTGATCCAGACCCCTGGGTCTGTAGTTCCGTCGTATGTCTCTATGTTCACAGGTTTAAAGCCTTGTGGGAATTCATGGTCCAGTACTTCTTCGGTGAAGCATAGGGGTTGAGCAGCCCCTCTGTATCTGGACGCGCTGTGGTATGCGGTCGGCTGTTGTTGTGTCTGGTGTTTATTCCGAACTGGAATTTGGCTTGTATGAGCGTTTGTGTGACCATAGTCCCTCGCCGGGGTGTGTCCTTTAGATCCGTAGATGGACCTGGCTGCACCGGCTTTCTTATCCAGATGCTCACGTAGATCATGCGTGGCGTCAGTAGCCGTTCTGTTTGTGAAGCGGTACGTCTGGTCTCCTGGTCGTATTATTCTTTGGTGGAACGGCCTCATTGTCGAATTCTGGCAGTAGTTTGCGTTTTGGATAGCTTTTTGTATGGCGATCGCCGCCATATCTTTCTTCAGTGTCTAGCACTTTACTCCATCCGCGACTGAGCGTTTCCTGTGCGGCTTTGAGCCGTTGCTTCTGCTTCTTTAGACTTCTCGCTGTGGCCATAAGCTTTCGGTGGAGGTTGTCTTGTTCCATGCGTTCGTCCAGAATGATGAATGCATAATTGTCCGGACTATGTTCCTGTCCTGGGGTGGTTTCATGAGCTCGTCCCTCCGGATCATTGTGATCAGGTATTTGCTCCAAACTTGGTTTGGCGTGACCTGGCTCGTCCCGCTCCATCACTGGGTCCATGTGGTCATTATCGCCTTCGGGGTTTACTGGTCTGTCGATCCTTCTTGCGCTCTTGTTGCTATTTTTACTATTGCTGGACTTTGAGCGGCGTCTGCGCCGCCATTTTGGCTTTTGCCCGGGTGTTTTATCCTCTGGATTATCACCGTCGTCCTTCTTGGGTGTATCCACCATGTATATATCATGTGACGAGGTAGTAGTCCCGTGCCCCAGATATTCTGAAGCTTCTTCTGCATTGTCGTCCATACCGTTGATGTCTTCGGATTTGAAGTCAAGAACGTCGGTTAAATCATAGATCGTGGCAATGAAGTGGGTGGTGGGTGGGCAGCGAATTCCTTCGTTGCCTACTTCCCACTCAAGTCGGACATAGTTTGGCCCAGAGCCTCCTGACAAAGAGAGAGACTTTAATGATTTCAGCATGTCGCCAAAGGGCGAGTGCTGGAAGATGTCCGTAGCGGTAAACTCCATTACCGGAGCCCAACCTGGCTCAACTGGCTCGAGGGTGTGCGGACCAGGAACGACAACCGGATACGAGTCCGGGGGCCCGGGGTTACATGCCTCCACCGAGGTGAGGCCTGTGTTCGGCTCCAATGTCGATGAGTATGCGGCCTGTGGGATGGGGTCCACCCCTCCGTCCTTAGGCAACGCAACCTGCTCTGGATTTAGATCCGGGGCTACTGCAGGGGTGATATCCCGAGCATTGTCTCACAGCAGGTCTAGGCTGTGCTCATCGTGACTGTCCGGCGCTCCTGGCACAGGCCAGATTCCGTCAAAGATCAAGTCTCCGTGGATATCGGTCGTGCACTTCAGGTTTCCGAACCTGACCTGGTGGCCGGGGGCGTAGCTATCGATCTGCTCCAGATGGCCAATCGAATTGGCTCGTAGTGCGAAGCCGCCGAACACAAAGATCTGTCCAGTGAGAAAAGACTCGCCCCAGACCATGTTGTTGATAATTGAAGGCGCCATCAAGCCTCGAAGTGACGACACAGAGGAACTCTCAATGAAAGCACCAATGTCGGTGTCAAAACCGGCGGATCTCGGGTAGGGGGTCCCGATCTGTGCGTCTTAGGCTGATGGTAACAGGAAGCAAGGGACACAATGTTTACCCAGGTTCGGGCCCTCTCGATGGAGGTAAAACACTACTTCCTGCTTGATTAATATTGAAGATATGAGTAGTACAAGAGTAGATCTACCACAAGATCATAGAGGCTAAACCCTAGGAGCTAGCCTAAAATGGTATGATTGTAATTGTGATCAGCCTTCTAAGGACCATCCTATCCGGTTTATATAGACACCGGAGAGAGCTAGGGTTTACATGGAGTTGGTTACAAGGAAGGAAATACAATATCCGGATCGCCAAGCTTGTCTTCCACACAAAGGAGAGTCCCATCCGGACACGAGCCGGAGTCTCGAGTCTTGTATCTTCATGCTTCAAGAGTCCGGACGATGTATATAGTCCGGCTGTCCGGATACCCCCTAATCCAGGACTCCCGCAATCATCTTATAATTCTACCGTCAATCAAAGCAAAATAAGATGCATAAACGATAAACATCACATGCAATCAATATAAGTGATATGATATGGCCATCATCATCTTGTGCTTGTGATCTCCATATCCGAAGCACCATCATGATCACCATCGTCACCGGCGCGACACCTTTATCTCCATCGTAGCATCGTTGTCGTTTAGCCACCTATTTCTTCTACGACTATCGCTGCCTCTTAGTGATAAAGTAAAGCAATTACAGGGCGATTGCATTGCATACAATAAAGCGACAACCATATGGCTCTTGCCAGTTGCCGATAACTCGGTTACAAAACATGATCATCTCATACAATAAAATATAGCATCACGTCTTGACCATATCACATCACAACATGCCCTGCAAAAACAAGTTAGACATCCTCTACTTTGTTGTTGCAAGTTTTACGTGGCAGCTACGGGCTGAGCGAGAACCGTGCTTACATACGCATCAAAGCCACAACGATGGTTCGTCAAGTTAGTGATGTTTTAACCTTCTCAAGGACCGGGAGTAGCCACACTCGGTTCAACTAAAGTTGGAGAAACTGACACCCGCCAGCCACCTATATGCAAAGCACGTCGGTAGAACCAGTCTCGCGTAAGCATACGTGATGACCCACAAGTGTAGGGGATCTATTGTAGTCCTTTCGATAAGTAAGAGTGTCGAACCCAATGAGGAGCAGAAGGAAATGATAAGCGGTTTTCAGTAAGGTTTTCTCTGCAAGCACTGAAATTGTAGGTAACAGATAGTTCTGTGATAAGATAAATTGTAACGAGTAACAAGCAATGAAAGCAAATAAAGTGCAGCAAGGTGGCCCAATCCTTTTTGTAGCAAAGGATAAGCCTGAACAATTTCTTATAATGAGAAAAGAGCTCCTGAGGACACATGGGAATTATCGTCAAGCTAGTTTTCATCACGCTCATATGATTTGCGTTCGGTACTTTGATAATTTGATATGTGGGTGGACCGGTGCTTGGGTACTGCCCTTACTTGGGCAAGCATCCCACTTATGATTAACCCCTATTGCAAGCATCCGCAACTACAAAAGAAGTATTAAGGTAAACCTAACCACAACATTAAACATATGGATCCAAATCAGCCCCTAACGAAGCAACGCATAAACTAGGGTTTAAGATTTTGTCACTCTAGCAATGCATCATCTACTTATTACTTCCCAATGCCTTCCTATAGGCCCAAATAATGGTGAAGTGTCATGTAGTCGACGTTCACATAACACCACTAGAGGAAAAGACAACATACATCTCATCAAAATATCAAACGGATACCAAATTCACATGACTACTAATAGCAAGACTTCACACATGTCCTCGGGAACAAACGTAACTACTCACAAAGCATATTCATGTTCATACTCAGAGGAGTAATAATATGCATTAAGAATATGAACATATGATCTTCCACCAAGTAAACCAATTAGCATCAACTACAAGGAGTAATCAACACTACTAGCAACCCACAGGTACCAATTTGTGGTTTGGATACAAGATTGGATACAAGAGACGAACTAGGGTTTTGAGAGGAGATGGTGCTGCTGAAGATGTTGATGGAGATTGACCCTCTCCCGATGGGAGGATCGTTGGTGATGACGATGGTGATGATTTCCCCCTCACGGAGGGAAGTTTCCCTGGTAGAACAGCTCCGCCGGAGCCCTAGATTGGTTCCGCCAAGGTTCCGCCTCGTGGCGGCGGATTTTTGTCTCGTAAGCTTGCCCACGATTTTTTGCAGGGTAAAAGCCTTCATATAGCAGAAGATGCACACCGGAGGGCCACCAGGGGGCCCAGGAGACAGGGGGTGCGCCCAGTAGGGGTGGGCACGCCCCCCACCCTCCTGGCTAGGGTGTGGCCACCTGAGGTTTTTCTTTCGCTCGGTAATTCTTATTAATTCCAAAAATAAGTTTCATGGAGTTTCAGGACTTTTGGAGTAGTGCAGAATAGGTTTCCAATGTTTGTTCCTTTTCCAGCCAGAATTCCAGCTGCCGGCATTCCCCCTCTTCATGGTAAACCTTGTAAAATAAGAGAGAATAGCCATAAGTATTGATATATAATGTGTAATAATAGCCCATAATGCAATAAATATTGATATAAAAGAATGATGCAAAATGGACGTATCAACTCCCCCAAGCTTAGACCTCACTTGTCCTTAAGCGGAAGCCGAAATCGAAAAATATGTCCACATGTTTAGAGATAGAGGTGTCGATAAAAATAAAATACGTACATGAGGGCATCATGATCATTCTTATAACAACAACATATATAGATTTTATCATATGACTTCTTATGCTCAAGTAACAATCAATCCACAATGTCAAGTATGGTTCAGAAACTTCATTGGAAGCTAACATACTATAATCTCAGTCATTGAAGCAATTACAATTTATCATAACATAAAAAAGAGTCAAGAATAGAGCTTTTCAGCAAGTTCACATACTCAACTATCATGTAGTCTTCTACAACTGCTAACACTCACGCAATACTTGTGGTTATGGAGTTTCAGCCGGACACTAAGAAAGATAGGGGCTTATTGTGTTGCCTCCCAACGTATTCACCTTTAGGTGATGTCAACAATAATAATCCATGCTAACTTACATCCAATTGGATATATATATATATATATCATGATCTTTCAAACACGAGGAGCTTGCCAAAGGATAAAATGAAAAAGGGAAAGGTGAAGATCACCTTGACTCAAGCATAAAGTAAAGGCATAAAGTAAAAGATAGGCCCTTCCCAGAGAGAAGCAGAGGTTGTCATGTGCTTTTAGGGTTGGATGCATAAAATCTTAATGCAAAAGAACGTCACTTTATATTGCCACTTGTATGTGGACCTTTATTATGCAGTTCGTCGATTTTATTGCTTCCAGGACAACATCGTATAAAGCTTATTTTCTCTGCACTAACAAGTCATACATATTTAGATAGCAATTTTTATTGCCTGCAACATGACAACTTACTTGAAGGATCTTACTCAATCCATAGGTAGGTATGGTGTACTCTCATGGCAAAACTGAGTTTAAGGATATTTGGAAGCACAAGTAGTATCTCTACTTGGTGCAAGGAATTTGGCTAGCATGAGGGGGGAAGGCAAGCTCAACATGTTTGGAAGGTCAATGACAAGATACTTTAACTGCGATGTGAGAAAACATAAACCATTACGTTGTCTTCCTTGTCCAACATCAACTCTTTTAGCATGTCATACTTAATGAGTGCTTCACAATCATAAGAAATGTCCAAGATAATATATTTGTATGTGAACCTCTCTTTCCTTATTACTTCCTATTAATTGCAACGATGACCAAAACTATGTTTATCAACTCTCAACAACTTTTATGCCTCATACTTTCTAGGTGTGAAGTCATTACTATCCATAAGATCAATATGAACTCTTTTATTCTTTCTACTTTCCCAAGATCATATCAACATAGCAAAGCCCTTGACTCAACACTAATCTTTATTATAGATAGCTCACGGACTCGATTACATAAAGAGATCACAAAGCAAAACTCAAAACTACTTGATATCAAAACTTCATTCTACTAGATCAAAATACTACTAAAGGATCAAACTAAATAAAACGGTAAAGATATGAGTGTGATGGTGATACGATACCGGGGCACCTCCCCCAAGCTTGGAAGTTGCCAAGGGGAGTGCCCATACCCATGTGATTATGTCCTCAGAGGTGGTGAAGTAGGAGTTGTTGATGACGTAGGCTTGTCATCCATCTTCCAAGGCATAGGCTCACCATCATAGAAGGATGATCGAGTCTCCGGGATCCTTAAATCTGCAGCCAAACTCATCCTCTTTAATCTATATTCATACTCACAGTTCTGGTTTTGCATGTCATAGATCTGGGCTTGGAGGTGCTCGATTTTCTCTTGAAGCTTGAAGATGGTTTCCCCAATGACTTTGGCATCTAGCTTGTGGTTGTTGGTGAATTCTGTGATCATCATCTGGTTGGCATTGAGTCCACGCTCCACCATCCCTTGGCACTTGAAGACTTGCTGCTCCACAGCTTCGAGCTTTGTCTCCATGCTTCCGGTACACCTTGGTCCCTCCACATCGCGGATGTGCAGCACCCCCTCACACATCTCAATGGTTTGAGGGTGTTGCAGCACCTCCGCGAGATAGGGGTTGATGACCCTTTCGAAAAACTTGTCCTTGGGAGCGCTTGGAGACGTCATGATGCTCTAGATCTGAAACAGAAACAGCTCGAAACAAAAACAAAGGATATTTGCGTGATACGGTGGTCAAAACCTTCGGGAGTTTATATAATGAATTTTTACCGACCAAAATACGTAACGTGTAAGAAAACGGAGTCCGGGAGGCACACGAGGTGGCCAGGAGACAGTGGGGCACGCCCAGTAAGCGTGGGCGCGCCCTCCACCCTCGTGGAGGCCTCGTGTCCTTCCCAGACTACTTCTTTCTTCCTAAAATTCTTAAATATTCCAAAACTGATAAAAATTGCCATTAGAATTGTTTTGGAGTCAGTTTACTTACCGTACCACATACCTATTCCTTTTCGGAGCGTGGAACATTCTGGAAAGTGTCCCTTATATATTCCTCTGGGGTTACGGTCTCAATAATTTTAGTTTCAACATTGATAGGATTGCCTGAGATATAATGTTTAAATCTTTCACCGTTCACCACCCTCGGACTTGTGCCTTCGAAGTTGTTGATTTTTATGGCACCAGAACGCTAGACCTCCTCGATAACGTAAGGACCTTCCCATTTAGAGAGAAATTTTCCTGCAAAAAATCTTAAGCGAGAGTTGAATAATAACACATAATCACCTACATTAAATGCACTCTTTTGTATTCTTTTGTCATGCCAGCGTTTGACTTTTTCTTTGAATAGCTTGGCATTCTCATAGGCTTGGGTTCTGCATTCATCAAGTGAGCTAATATCAAAGAACCTCTTCTCACCGGCAAGTTTGAAGTCATAGTTGAGCTCTTTGATAGCCCAATATGCTTTATGTTCAAGTTCTAGAGGTAAATGACAAGATTTTCCATAAACCATCTTATATGGAGACATACCCATAGGATTTTTGTATGCAGTTCTATAGGCCCATAATGCATCATCAAGTTTTTTGGACCAATTCTTTCTAGATCTATTCACAATCTTTTGCAAAATTAATTTGAGCTCTCTATTGCTCAACTCCACTTGACCACTAGACTGCGGATGATAAGGAGATGCGATTCTATGATTAACATCATACTTAGCAAGCGTCTTACGGAAAGCACCATGAATAAAATGTGAACCACCATCAGTCATAAGATAGCTAGGGACTCCAAACCTCGGAAAAATAACTTCTTTAAGCATTTTAATAGAAGTGTTATGATCAACACTACTAGTTGGAATAGCTTCTTCCCACTTAGTAACATAATCAACAGCAACTAAAATACGTGTATAACCATTAGAGGTAGGAAAAGGTCCCATATAATCAAAGCCCCAAACATCAAATGGTTCAATAACAAGAGAATAATTCATAGGCATTTCTTGACGTCTACTAATATTACCAATTCTTTGACATTCATCACAAGATAAGACAAACTTACGAGCATCTTTGAAGAGAGTAGGCCAATAAAAACCGGATTGCAATACCTTATGTGCAGTTCTATCTCCAGCGTGGTGTCCTCCATATGATTCAGAGTGACACTTATGTAGGATATGTTCCTGTTCATGCTCAGGTACACAACGTCTAATAACACCATCTACTCCTTCTTTATAAAGGTGTGGGTCATCCCAGCACTACTAGGAAAAGGGCTATCGATGGAATGGCCACTAATGGCGCACCAGTCATGTGGTGCGCCACTACTATATAGCAGTGGCGCACCATGTGCTGGTGCGCCATTAGTGTGAAAGACACTAATGGCGCACCAGACACATGGTGCGCTACTAGTAACAATTTTTTTATTTTTCCAAACATAATAATGGCACATCCAGGAACAGTGCGCCATTACTAGTGCTAACTAGTAATGGTGCACCAGCCACACAGTGCGCCACTACTGTTTTTTTATTCTTTTTTTTGCAAAACTACTAATGGCGCACCGTGGCATAGTGCGCCATTACTAGTTTAAACTAGTAATGGCGCACTATGCCACGGTGCGCCATTAGTATATATATATATATATATATTCATTTTTTGCAAAAATACTAATTGCGCACCACCAGCAGGTGCGCCATTAGTAACCAGGGTTACTAATGGCGCATTTGCAGGTGGTGCGCCATTAGTAACTTGGGACCAACAAGATATTTTGGACAGCCACACCTAACCACTCACTTTCCCCACTTCATTGTCTCCACCTCCTCCTCCAAGCTTGTCTCGGCTGCCTCCTCCTCCTCACCTCATTTGCACCATAGATTCATCCAAATTAAGTGGTTAAATTACCTTTTGTTGATAGGTAAGTAAGGGGGGAAGCTATCTTTATGTTCTTCTCCCTCCAACAACGTGCACATGCACTTTTTGTGGCCTAGCTAGATCTATGTATGTTTGTGGTGTTGCATATATGTTTGTGTTTGTAGGTACCAGTATTCGAAATGCGATAGTTGCCAATATTTTGCCGGAATGTTGATTCATTTCTGTTTCGGCGAGAATTTTGGCACTATGCATTCTTTTTGGTCCTATTTTTAGGGAAAGTCATGCCAAATTTTTTCTTGGTTCTAAAATATCGTTTTCCTCTACCCCGCAGGCAACCATGGTCCGCACGATGACCGAAGGCATCGTGAATAGGTTTTTGAGCTCCGCGAAGGCCGAGATGCTTCAAAAGAACGAGACGGAGATAAGATGTCCGTGTCGAAGATGCAAGCTGAAGAGACTTATTGCGGACCCGGATTTCGGGCAGGTGCGGGACCACCTGCTCTTGCGTGGTTTCATGGATGTCTATCGGTGGCAAGGTGATGAAGATGACTACTAAGTCGTCCATGGGGGGCGGGCAAGAAATGAGGAAGGGCAGCAAGACAACCACGGCGGCTCGGACGGGCGAGAAGAGGAAGAATCTCCAGGACATGATCACGACAGTGATGTTGTACACAGTCATCATGTAGAAGATGCAGGACATGATGATGAGGAATATGCCGGAGCAGACGAAGGGCATGATCATGAAGATGAAGATGCCGGCGGAGCAGACGATGATGGACCATCAATGGGCTGGGTGCAGGACCCTCATATTCAAGAGTTGCTTCTCAAGCAGACGGATAACGCAAGAGCTCCCGCCCGAGAGAAAGCCAAGCTGGATCAACTGGAGATAGACGCGGTTACTCCATTGTATGAAGGATGTAGGCCCAAGGATACCCGCCTGAAAGTAACGCTCATGGCTCTAGAGATGAAGGTAAAACACAAAATGACCGACGCATGCTTCAACAAGAACATGACATTCTGGCGCAAACGTCTTCCCAAGGGGAACAAGTGCCCGACCAGTTTCGATGAGGCAAAGAAAATCGTGTGTCCTCTGGATTTACCGCACGTGAAATACCATGTGTGCATTAACAATTGCATCATTTATCGGGACAAGCACGCGGAGTCTACCATATGTCCGGTGTGCGGCGTCACTCGATACAAGAAGAGGAAGAAAGCTCCTCGAACAGTGGTGTGGTACTTTTTGATCACTCCTCGTCTGCAGCGGTATTTCGCGGACCCTAAGGTAGCAAAGCTCCTGCGTTGGCATGTGGATAGGGAGGAGAAGAAGCCAGAAGATGACGCAAATGATCCGGAGAAAAATAAAAAAGACAAGATGCTGAGTCACCCTAGGGATGGGAGCTAGTGGCAAGCGTTGAACTTCGAACACCCATAATTTGGGAAGGATCCAAGGAACATCGTGTTGGGCGTGAGCGCCGATGGAGTCAATCCGTTTGGTAGCTAGAGAAGCACACATAGCACCTGGCCTGTGTTTGTGTGGATGTACAACCTTCCCCCCTGGTTGTGCATGAAGAGGAAGTACATTCACATGAGTATGCTAATTGAAGGGCCGAAACAACCAGGGAACGACATCAATCTGTATCTAGGGCTGCTGAAAGAGGAGCTAGACACGCTGTGGAAAACACCAGCCAATACTTGGGATGCCGCACATGAAGAATATTTCCCTATGAGAGCCGCACTACTCACGACGGTGCACGACTATCTCGGTTACGAATATGTCGCGGGGCAGGTGGTCCACAGATTTTCTAGATGCGTCAAGTGCATGGATGACACAACGTATCGCCAGCTAGATAGAGATCCCGGGTCTTCAAAAACCATGTTCATGGGACATCGAAGGTGGCTTCGCGACGATGACACATGGAGGAAACGCAAGGATCTGTTCGATGGTGAAACCGAACCCCGAAGACGCCCGCGTATGAGGCGCGTCGAGGAAATAGACAAGCTGTTGAAAAATTGGAAAGATTGCCCACTGCCGGGGAAGAAGCAAAAGGCGCCAGAGCCGGGAAAGAAGTGAAAGGCGCCAGAGCCGCTGCTGAAGCTATGGAAAACAAGGTCTGTTTTCTGGGACTTGCCATACTGGAAGATCCACCGTGTGCCTCACAGCCTTGATGTCATGCATATCACGAAGAACGTGTGCGAGAATCTACTTGGTACCCTGCTCAACATGCCTAACACTGATTTTTGTAACAGTACCCGAATATGACTGAAGGTCTCTTTCTATAGATGCTGCATATGTAGAGTGTAATGAGATCTTAGTGTCATTTATGACACATATTAGACAGTGTGCAACTTTGTCATTTATGACACATATTAGACAGTGTGCAGCTTACCAGATGTATTGAACAAAATCATTTCTTTATTTTTGTTAAGTGGAGCGAACAAAATCATTTATCTGGTTTTATTATTTCCCATACCCACTTGGAACTGCAATTTCATTTATGTTGTTATAAGTTTGTTGTTGTCAGCATGAGTTAACTTGTTGTCATTTATCGAAATTTAGAATGTGCTGGACTATATGTTCATTGGTACTACTTGTGATGCTGTTGCGGTACTACTTGGGAATTTTGTCAACTTGTGATGCTGCTGCTGTACCCCGAGAGGCCCTTGAGTTTGCCGGAATGTCGATTAACTTCCGTTCTGGCAAATTCGGGTACTCCATATGTCCTATTTTCAGCAAAGGTCATGCTGAAATTTTCCGTGAATTTTAGCATGACTTTGCTAAAAATAGGACATATGGGGTACTTGCGACTAATGCATGGGCCGGGGTATCTTAGTACTTAATTAAGTAGGATCAACTGCCCCTTTATTCTTGCTGCATTAAACCCTAGGTGGCAATAGAGCCAAGTGATTAGGCCCAACTTAGAATTCTCCTTAGTATCGATAAACCCTAGATGATAAACCCAACATAGGTGGCAATAGAGCCAAGTGATTAGTGCCAAGTGATTAGGCCCAACCTAGGGTGCCTCGGCATCGATAAACCCTAAATGATGAAAACTTAACTTAGCATTTAGGGTTCCTCGGTGTCGACAAACCCTAAATGATGAAACCTTGGCTTTTAGGGTGCCTCGGTGTCGATGATAACCTAAATGATGTACGCTTAGGCTTTTAGGGTGCCTCGGCGTCGACAAACCCTAAATGATAAAAGCTTAGCTTTTAGGATGCCTCGGTGTCGGCAAACCCTAAATGATGAGACCATGATCTTGTTCCTTGACAATAACCAACTTTTTGACCAAACTTTTTTTCCTATTTAGAGCGAAACATGGCCCACAACGATGAGGCCAGCGGTTTGGGCGGCAAGCAATTTTGGGAGTTGTCCCAGGAGATGGAGGAAGAACCTCACCGCTATGAGGACGCCACGAAAGACACCAATCCTGACTACACAACCCCTAGTGGCGTCGGGGATGACACCACTGATGGTGCCGCCGAGGATGCCACCACTGATGATGGCGGCGCACACACAGATGGCAGCCAACCGAAGAGGCAACGGAAGGACTGGCGCCCGAGCATGCTCGGCACCATCAAGGAGGAATTTACTGAAGTGAACTCCGACGGTCATCCAACGGCGCCCAAAGAATTAGTCAAGGGTACTCAATTCAGCTTGGGTGCATTCCCCGGAGCACCGTCTCGATCAACACCGAGAACCTAAGGCATAAGGACCGAGGAAATTTGCGCAGCCTCCTCTTCACGAAGCTGCACGAACGATACAAGTTCCCCGCTGACTTTGCAAACACACGCCTCTCAGGGAATAAAGTGAATAGTGCCGCCCTCACGAAGATGAGCACGACCCTGTCTACTTGGAGAAGCACGGTGAAGGCAATGGTTGAAAAAGGTGATAGTTATGAGAAGATCAAGGCGAAATATCCTTTGATCAGCGAAGATGACTACAAGGAGTTCAAGATCAAGTGCGAGAGCAGGGCAACCTCCGAATCAAGTCAGTGGGGGAAAGAAATGCGGGAGTTGAACTTAGGGGTCCACCAACTCGGTCCCGGTGGTTACAGAGTGGCGGAGCCTAAATGGGACAAGGAGGACGCGGAGCATGCCGAGCAAGGCCTACCACCCCGCTTTGAGAAATACCGTGACAAGCAGACCAGGAACTATGTCAGGGCCCGGTACAAGGAGGACCCGGTAACAAAGGAGCTTACCACAGATCCGAAGACCAGGGCGCTTGAGCTTGTTCTGGTAAGGAATACACCCCCGCGTAATTAGCTCCATATGGTTGCATTCTAATTAATCCCCAATATTTCTAAATGGTTCATGTTCCTTCCGCAGCACACTGAAAGCAGTAGCGCGGGGTCGTCTAAGAGCTCTCCTTTCGACACCCCTTTAAATAGGGCGTTGAACGTAATGAAAAACAAGGATAAGCTCAGTAAGCCGTCGTCAGCTGGTCGTGTGGCCGGCAAAGGCTTGTCCACAAAATGGTCAACATACTATACCGCTGGTGGGCGAAAGGAGAAAAAGACCAGCTCGGAAAGCCAGTCGCGCGAGGTTGAAGCACTCAAGGCACAAGTGGCGCGGATACTGGAGATTATCCAAGAGCAAGTGCAACAACAACTGGGAACGACGCTCACCGCCATGGTGCCTATGTTGATTCAGGGGCTGACGACGTGGATTGCGGGTGGCCAACAGGGGCCTCCCCCAGTTCCCAGCTTCACGGCCAGCAACTCGCACAATGCGCATGCGGCACCATTGGTGTCTGAGGCGGTGCCATTGGTGTCTCCGAAGGAGGCGGTATTTGTGTCTCCGGCGCCGGCACGGGCATTGGAGCTTAATGCACCCGGGTGTACGCCGGCCGGCACCTCGCCAGCAAGCGGCCCCTCGGTCAGTTGCACGCCCGCCGTTGGCAGTGCCTCGACATTAGTCGAGCTCGACGACATCACGGTAACTAAGCCTCTCGGCGATGACTTCATCTCCTTACCTTTGACTGGGCATCCCTGACGCCCTACATGTTTTCGCAGGGCGCCGCCGACGTTCCTTGCACTCTCCTGCACTTTGTGGGCGGCGAGTTGGTCGATGTTGCCAAGGGCAGAATCGTTCAACCGGGCAACCCCGTGTTCCATGGTAATCCAATGCCACCCACAATGTATAGGGTTGAACTGGTTCGGTGCTGCCAGGCTGTGACGAGCTGTTACCTCCAATTCAACCCGCTGGGGCCGACGAAGAAGATGAGATGACCCTCAGTGTCTGCGTAAACTGGCCCCTGCTTTGGCCAAAGAGCCAGATTCGTTTGGGGGCGGGGGACACCACCCCGCAGACAAGACCGCCAGTCGTGCCGGCGCCAAGCCATGGCAAGAACGCCGCAACGCTAACGGACATGCCGGACATCCCTATGGCACAGGATCCGGACATGCATATGGCACACGATCCGGACGACGACAACAACAACGACGGTACATTTACCAACGTCGATAAGTACTTTGCCGAACATGGGTACGGTGACGAGTTCTGCGGGCCTCCTTCTCAAGAACCCAACCAAGACGACCGCGATCTAGCTGGTACGGCGGAGAAATCCAATTGCAATAGGCGTCGTCTGGCGTTCAGTTCTTAGGAGACGCATCCAGCTTCCGCCTTCACCGAGCCTCAGATAGCTGAGGTGTGAAATATTATCAGCCCCAACATGCTCAAGAAGGCGGTCTGTGAGCAGAACTTGGTCCCATTACAGCATATCAAGAAGAAGGGACGGAAACGAAAGACTAACAAGGGCGCCGGTGCGAGCCAGCCGTCACCGAGTATGATCCGTGCTCAGGATGGGCCACCTTCACCTAAGGATATCTCGAGGAGGGTGCATGTGGCAGGTAGGGCGATGCTACCGACAAATATGCTCAATGGTGCAACCGGTGCTATGCGGAGTCTGCATGACAGTGTTCTTTCTTTGGAGAAGTGACGTCTCTCCCAGAATGATATGGCATACCCGGTTTTCATGGCCAAGGTGCCAGAGGGCAAGGGCTTCGTGGATGGCGCCATCGGGGGTACGATCGTCCTGCAGTTTGATGACATATTTGCTATGTTTAACCTTCATCTGCTGCACTACACCTTCGTTCGGCTGTTTCGCTGAGTATGGAGATGCGGATCATTCGAGACAAAACCCCAGACATCGTGATAGTCGACCCCTTCTACATGCGTGCAAATATCTTGGGCAGCGCTGGGGATCGGCAAGTCGCGAGTTCACACCTCGAAGGCGTCATTCTGGCAAACCCAGATAAGGATAACTTCCTCGTGCCTTACTTTCCCGAGTAAGTCATCCCCTCACTGCCCCGTCACATATGATTTCTTAGATTTCGATCGTTCTTTTTTTTCTAACATTCCGTGTTCTGTGCAGTGACACACATTGCACACTCATCCTCTTAAGCCCGAAATATTCCACGGCTAGGTATTTCGACCCGGACTGTGACTCCAAGATAGACTACACAAATATCAAGAAAGTTCTTGATGATGCTCTCCCCGGATACGCCACATCTGGAGGCACCTTTAAGAGGCCAGTTCGTAGGTACGGTAGGCACGTGTTCACCCACAATACGACGTTCCCCTGCGTCAAGCAGCCACCTGGCGGTCAGAAGGATGCCTACTACGCCCTCCATCACATGCGGGCGATCGTATGGGACCATAATCACCTTCTGCTACCAAATAATGTCAAAGATTGGGCCGCTAGCTTGGCGGCAATCCAGGACGCGGACCTCTGACAAGAATTCTTTCGCATCCAGTCGGAGTTTGCAAAAATCATCCATCAAGATGTCCTTCATACCTCGGGGCAGTTCTACCTTAGAGATCAACCGTCCAACAGTGAGATAGACACAACGCTACAAATGTAGGGTGACAACGCCCGCGACTTCATGACCATCACGAAAGACGGCGGCTTCATCCATGCTCTGGTCCCATGAGTCGAGTCGAAAGTAGTGATGCTATTTGTAGTTCTAAAACATCGATTAGCTCATGTTGTAATTAAACTTTAATGAAATTGTATGTCTCTTTGGTTTGGATAGTCGTTCAACTTAGATGTAATCGATGCTATTTATTAGTAGGACCATCAATTATTCTATTAATGTCTTGATTTTCTCTTCTGATCCTTTTGTTGCATACTTATATATTGCTTATGTATTGTCTGTTGTTTGGCTTGTGCATAGAGATGTCGTCGTATGTCGTATACAAGGGTAAGGTTCTCGGAGTCTACGACGACTGGGAGGAGTGTCGGAGACAGGTTCACCGTTTCAGCGATAACAGTTACAAAGGGTACACCACTAGGGCGGAGGCGGAATCTAGATACGCCCTCTATCTAGCAGGAGAGAGGAGGGAGCGTTGGAGGAACCGGATGAAGACCAGTTTCATCGCGATGATGCTCATCGTGATGACTGCAGCTCTCTTCTATGTGATGGTAGTTTAGATGATCGATATCGACTTGTAATGTGAAGACAAACTCGCTACTCGCGGTCTCCGAGACTTGTAATGTTCTATCTTTGTTCGGTCTTTTGAATTCGGAGACTAATATGATGAATTGTATTTGGAGACTAATCTTCTATTGTATTCGATGAATCTGCTGTTGCTGTGTGGTGCTGTCTATATTCTGCCCAATAATATATTTTGTAACCTATGCAAAAATCAGGAAAAAAACCTGAATATTAATACGAATGGCGCATCACCCCACAGTGCGCCATTAGTATGCCAAAGGATACTAATGGCGCATCACCCCACAGTGCGCCATTAGTATGCCAAAGGATACTAATGGCGCATCACCCCACAGTGCCCCATTAGTATGCCAAAGCACATGGCTAAATATGGCCCCCCAGGGAGGCATACTAGTGGCGCATGTTGCTCTGTACTAATGGCGCACGGCGTGGTGCGCCATTAGTAATCCAGATACTAATGGCACACCAGTGGTGCACCATTAGTATATAATACTAGTGGCGTGGTACTAGTGGAGCACCAGTAATGCGCCATTAGTAGGCAAAACTGGTGCGCCACTAGTAGGCCTTTTCCTAGTAGTGCAGAAGTAATGTCTTGAATCATAAAAGAACTTTTTCTTTTGCTGGTATGTGAAACTAGGTGGTATAAATTTAGCAACAATGTAATTAGCATAATCAGCATACCAAGGAGCAGTACGAGAAGCATTAACGACCGCTAATTGTTCATCAGGAAAGCTATCATCAATAGGCAGTGGGTCATCAAGAACATTTTCTAACCTAGACAAGTTGTCTGCAACGGGGTTCTCAGCTCCCTTTCTATCACTTATATGCAAATCAAATTCTTGGAGCAAGAGGACCCATCTAATGAGTCTAGGCTTAGCATCTTTCTTTTCCATAAGATATTTAATATCAGCATGATCAGTGTGAATAGTAACTTTGGAATCAACAATATAAGGTCTAAACTTATCACATGCAAACACAACTGCTAAGAATTCTTTTTCAGTAGTAGCATAATTTCTCTGGGCAGTATCAAGAGTCTTACTATCATACTGGATAACATTCAATTTCTTATCAACTTTTGCCCTAGAACAGCACCTATAGCATAATCACTAGCATCACACATAATTTCAAAAGGTAAATTCCAATCAGGTGGCTGAACAATAGGTGCAGTGATCAAAGCTTTCTTCAGTATTTCAAATGCTTCCACATAATCATCATCAAAGATAAAAGGGATATCTTTTTGCAATAAATTAGTCAGAGGCCTAGAGATTTTAGAAAAGTTCTTAAATGAACCTCCTATGAAAACCGGCATGACCAAGGAAACTTTTTATACCTTTTGTGTCCTTGGGACATGGCATCTTTTTGGTAGCATCAACTTTAGCTTTATCAACTTCAATACCTCTCTTGGAGATTTTGTGCCCCAAGACAATGCCTTCATTAACCATAAAGTGGCACTTTTCCCAATTCAACACGAGACTAGTGTCTTCACATCTCTGCAAAACTCGATCAAGGTTGCTCAAGCAATCATCAAAAGAGGATCCATAAATGGAGAAATCATCCATGAATACCTCACAAATCTTTTCACAAAAGTCAAAGAATATAGCCATCATGCATCTTTGAAAGGTAGTAGGTGCATTACATAAACCAAAAGGCATACATCTATAAGCAAAAGTACCAAAAGGGCAAGTAAAAGTAGTTTTTGACTGATCCCTCGCTGACACAAGTATTTGATAGAAACCAAAATAACCATCTAGAAAGCAGAAATGTGTGTGTTTGGATGGTCTTTCTAGCATTTGATCGATAAAAGGTAAAGGGTAATGATCTTTCTTAGTAGCTTTATTTAATTTATGGAAATCAATTACCATCCTATAACCTGTAATAATTCTTTGCGGGGTCCATTCATCTTTATCATTAGGAACGACAGTAATACCTCCCTTTTTAGGAACACAATGGACAGGGCTTACCCAATCACTATCAGCAACGGGATAAATTATACATGCCTCAAGGAGCTTTAGTATCTCCTTTCTTACCACTTCTTTCATTTTGGGATTCAGTCATCGTTGAGGATCTCTAACTAGTTTGGCGTCTTTCTCCACATTTATTTTGTGTTGGCATAGAGTGGGACTAATGCCCTTAAGATAATCCAGAGTATATCCAATAGCAGCGCGGTGCTTCTTCAGAGTTTTCAACAATCTTTCTTCTTCTTGCTCTGAAAGGTTAGCACTAATAATAACATGATATATTTTCTTTTCATCAAGATAAGCATACTTAAGATTATCAGGTAATGGTTTGAGTTCAAACACGGGATCACCCTTGGGTGGAGAGGGATCCCCAAGAATTTCAACGGGAAGGTTGTGTTTCAGAATAGGTTCCTGCTTAAGGAACACTTCATCTATTTCCCTTCTTTCTTTCATAAACATATCATTTTCATGGTCTAGCAAATATTGTTCTAACGGATCTTTAGGAGGCACGACAATAGAAGCAAGACCAATAATCTCATCCTTACTAGGAAATTCTCTATCACGGGGTTGTCTATGAAACTTAGCAAAATTAAACTCATGAGACATACCCTCTAAGCCAATTGTAACAGTATCCTTTTCACAATCAATCTTAGCATTAACTGTATTTAAGAAGGGTCTACCAAAAATAATGGGACACAAGTCATCTTGTGGGGAACTAAGAACAAGAAAATCAGCGGGATATTTAACCTTCCCACACAAGACTTCAACATCTCAAAAAATCCCAACTGGTGAAATAGTATCTCTATTGGCAAGCTTGATAGTAACATCAGTACCTTCCAATTCAACAGGTGCAATGTCGTGCATAATTTCTTTATATAAATCATAGGGTATTGCACTAGCACTAGCACCCATATCACATAAGCCATGATAACAATGATCTCCTATTTTAACAGAAATAACAGGCATGCCTACCACAGGTCTATGTATCTTAGTATCTAGTCTAACAATATTAGTAGTCTCGCCACAGAAATAAATAACAAGCCCATCTAAATCATCATCCAAGAGATCTATAACCATAGCAATACTAGGTTCAACTTTGATTTGCTCAGGAGGTGTATAAGTCCTAGTATTACTCTTACGAACAACAATTGAAGTTTTAGCATGATCCTTTATTCTAACAGGAAAAGGAGGTTTCTCAACATAAGTAGTAGGAACAACAGGATCACTATAAGTGACAGTCTTTTCTTCAACTGTAATAGGTGCAACTACTTTTACTTCAATGGGAGGATTATATTTAAACCACTTCTCCTTAGGGAGATCAACGTGAGTAGCAAAAGATTCACAGAAAGAAGCTACTATCTCAGAGTCAAGTCCATATTTAGCGCTAAATCCACGAAAATCATCGGTATCCATAAAGGATTTAACACAATCAAACTTAGGTGTCATACGTGACTCCTTACCATCGTCGGAACCCCAATCTTCATAGTTGCGTTTAATTCTTTCCAATAAGTCCCATTTGAATTCAATAGTCTTCAGCATATAAGAACCAGCACAAGAAGTATCGAGCATGTTGCGATCATTGAGAGAAAGCCGAGCATAAAAATTTTGAATAATCATTTCTCTAGAGAGCTCATGATTGGGGCATGAATATAACATTGACTTCAGCCTCCCCCAAGCTTGAGCGATGCTTTCTCCTTCGCGAGGCCGGAAATTATATATGTAATTATGATCAAGATGAACAATATGCATAGGATAGAACTTCTGGTGAAATTCCAACTTCAATCATTTATAATTCCAAGATCCCATATCATCACATAGCCTATACCATGTCAGTGCATCTCCCTTCAAAGATAAAGGGAAGACCTTCCTTTTGACAACATCATCGGGAATACCTGCAAGCTTAAATAATCCACAAACTTCATCCACAAAGATAAGGTGTAAATCGGGATGCAATGTTCCATCTCCTACAAATGGATTAGCCAGCAGTTTCTCTATCATACCTAAAGGAATCTCAAAGTAAATATTTTCAGTAGGTTCAGTAGGTTGAGGAGCAACTCTTTGCTCTTCTGGTCAGGGTGAAGATACCCCGAACAACCCCCTCAAAGGATTAGTTTCCATAGTGACAAGTAACAAAAAAATTCAGCACACTATATAAATGTTTCCTTACCAAGTCCACTCACCAAAAGCGCTACACTCCCCGGCAACGGCGCCTGAAAAGAGTCTTGATGACCCAAAAGTGTAGGGGATCTATCTTAGTCCTTTTGATAAGTAAGAATGTCTAACCCACCAAGGCGCAGAAGGAAATGATAAGCGGTTTTCAGTAAGGTTTTCTCTGCAAGCACTGAAATTGTAGGTAATAGATAGTCCTGTGATAAGATAAATTGTAACGGGTAACAAGCAATGAAAGTAAATAAAGTGCAGAAAGGTGTCCCAATCCTTTTTGTATCAAAGGACAAGCCTGGACAATTTCTTATAATGAGAAAAGAGCTCCCGAGGACACATGGGAATTATCGTCAAGCTAGTTTTCATCACACTCATATGATTCGCGTTCGGTACTTTGATAATTTGATATGTGGGTGGACCGGTGCTTGGGTACTGCCCTTACTTGGACAAGCATCCCACTTATGATTAACCCCTATTGCAAGCATCGGCAACTACAAAAGAAGTATTAAGGTAAACCTAACCACAACATTAAACATATGGATCCAAATCAGCCCCTAACGAAGCAACGCATAAACTAGGGTTTAAGATTCTGTCACTCTAGCAACCCAGCATCTACTTATTACTTCCCAATGCCTTCCTCTAGGCCCAAATAATCGTGAAGTGTCATGTAGTCGACGCTCACATAACACCACTAGAGGAAAAGACAACATACATCTCATCAAAATATCGAACGAATACCAAATTCACATGATTACTAATAGCAAGACTTCACCCATGTCCTCAGGAACAAACATAACTACTCACAAAGCATATTCATGTTCATAATCAGAGGAGTAATAATATGCTAGGATCTGAACATATGATCTTCCACCAAGTAAACCAATTAGCATCAACTACAAGGAGTAATCAACACTACTAGCAACCCACAGGTACTAATTTGTGGTTTGGATACAAGAGATGAACTAGGGTTTTGAGAGGAGATGGTGCTGGTGAAGATGTTGATGGAGATTGACCCTCTCCCAGTGGGAGGATCGTTGGTGATGACGATGGTGATGATTTCCCCCTCCCGGAGGGAAGTTTCCCCGGCAGAACAGCTTCGCTGGAGCCCTAGATTGGTTCCGCCAAGGTTCCACCTCGTGGCGGCGGAGTTTCGTCTCGTAAGCTTGCCCATGATTTTTTCTAGGGTAAAAGCCTTCATATAGCAGAAGATGGACACCAGGGGGGCCAGGAGACAGGGGGCGCGCCCAGTAGGGGTGAGCGCGCCCCCCACCCTCCTGGCCAGGGTGTGGGCCCCATGAGGTGTTTCTTCCGCTCAATAATTCTTATTAATTCCAAAAATAAGTGTCGTGGAGTTGTAGGACTTTTGGAGCAGTGCAGAATAGGTTTCCAATGTTTGCTCCTTTTCCAGCCAGAATTCCAGCCACCGGCATTCCCCCTCTTCATGGTAAACCTTGTAAAATAAGAGAGAATAGCCATAAGTATTGATATATAATGTGTAATAGCAGCCCATAATGCAATAAATATTGATATAAAAGCATGATGCAAAATGGACGTATGAGTACGCGTAATGTCGGTCCGGCTCGCTTCATCCAACAATATCGCCGAACCAAAGTATGACATGCTCGTAAGCAGTATGACTTGTATCTCCCACAACTCACTTGTGTTCTACTCGTGCATATAACATCTACGCATAAAACCGGGCTCGGATACCACTGTTGGGGAATGTAGTAATTTAAAAAAAAATCCTACGCACACGCAAGATCATGGTGATGCATAGCAATGAGAGGGAGAGTGTATCTTCATACACTTGATGATCGCTAAGCGGAAGCATTTATCAATGCAGTTGATGTAGTCGTACGTCTTCACGATCCGACCGATCCAAGTACCGAACGCATGGCACCTCCAAATTCTGCACACTTTCAGCTAGATGACGTCCTCGCCTTCTCGATCCAGCAAGACGGGCGAAGTAGTAGATGAGTTCCGGCAGCACGACGGTGTGGTGACGGTGTTGGTGAAGAACAATCTCCGCAGGGCTTCGCCTAAGCACTATGAAAACTATGACGGAGGATAAACTAGAGGGGACGGGGTTGCCGGCACACGGCTTGGTGTTTTGTTGATGTGTCTTTGGTGCTAGCCCTGCCCCTCTATTTATATGTTGAGCCTTGGGGTCGAAACTTGAAGTAAAAGCGTCCACAAAGTTGGTTTCACCCGAAAGGCAAGAGTCCTTCTCGGACTCCAGGGCCAGACGCCAGAGTTCCCGGCGTCTGGACCCAGACACCAGGGACCCTAGCACCTGGCCCCTGGACTCCGCAAAATTTCCTTTTGCGCTATCCAAAAACCTTGTGGGCTTTCCCCTTTGGCCCAAATAATGTGTTCTCGTACCCAAACATTTCGGGAAACATCCGGAACCCCTTTCGGTGAATTTCAGAACCCTTCCGGAGATCAAACACTATTATCCCATATATCAAACTTTATCTCTGGACCAATCCAGAGTTCCTCGTCATGTCCGTGATCTCATCCAGGACTCCGAACAACATTCGGTCACCAACATACATAACTCATATAATACTATATCGTCAACGAACGTTAAGCGTGCGGACCCTACGGGTTCGAGAACTATGTAGACATGACCGAGACACTTCTATGGTCAATAACCAATAGCAGAACCTGGATGCCCATATTGGCTCCTACATATTCTACGAAGATCTTTATCGGTCGAACCGGGTAACAACATACATTGTTCCCTTTGTCATCGGTATGTTACTTGCCCGAGATTCGATCGTCGGTATCTCAATACCTAGTTCAATCTCGTTACCGGCAAGTCTCTTTACTCGTTATGTAATGCATCATCCCGCAACTAACTCATTAGTCACATTGCTTGCAAGGCTTATAGTGATGTGCATTACCGAGAGGGCCCAAAGATACCTCTCTGATAATCGGAGTGACAAATCCTAATCTCGAAATACGCCAACTCAACATGTACCTTCGGAGACACTTGTAGAGCTCCTTTATAATCACCCAGTTACGTTGTGACGTTTGGTAGCACACAAAGTGTTCCTTCGGTAAACGGGAGTTGCATAATATCATAGTCATAGGAACATGTATAAGTCAGGAAGAAAGCAATAGCAACATACTAAATGATCAAGTGCTAAGCTAACGGAATGGGTCAAGTCAATCACATCATTTCCTAATGATGTGATCCCGTTAATCAAATGACAACTCATGTCTATGGTTAGGAAACTTAACCATCTTTGATTAACGAGCTAGTCAAGTAGAGGCATACTAGTGACACTATGTTTGTCTATGTATTCACACATGTATTGTGTTTCCAGTTAATACAATTCTAGCATGAATAATAAACATTTATCATGAAATAAGGAAATAAATAATAACTTTATTATTGCCTCTAGGGCATGTTTCCTTCAATATAAGTGAAGCAAGAGAGTTTAATTCTTTCTACAAAAGATATACCCATGCTTTAACAAATATAAGTGAAGCAAAAGAGCATTCTACAAATGGCGTTTTCTAAATAAAGAGAAACAAGCAATCCAAACTTCAAATGATATAAGTGAAGCACATGAAGCATTCTATAAAGCCATACTCAAAAGATTTAAGTGAAGTGCAATGAGCATTCTATAAATAAACCAAGGACTATCTCATACCAGCATGGTGCATAAAAGAAAAATGAAAACTAAATGCAAAAGACGCTCCAAGACTTGCACATATCGCATGAACGAAACGAATACCAAAACATACCGATACTTGTTGAAGAAAGAGGGGATGCCTTCCGGGGAATCCCCAAGCTTAGACGCTTGAGTCTCCTTGAATATTTACTTGGGGTGCCTTGGGCATCCCCAAGCTTGAGCTCTTGCCTTTCTTCCTTTTCCTCATATCGAGACCTCCTCGATCAAACACTTCATCCACACAAAACTTCAACAGAAAACTCGGTAAGATCCGTTAGTATAATAAAGCAAATCACTACTCTAAGTACTGTTGCAAACCAATTCATATTTTGTTTTTGCATTGTGTCTACTGTAAAATAACTTTTTCATGGCTTAATCCACTGATAGAAATTGATAGATTCATCAAAACAAGCAAACTATGCATCAAAAACAGAATATGTCAAAAACAGAACAGTCTGTAGCAATCTGAACATTCACCATACTTATGTTACTCCAAAACTTCTACCAAAATTTGTAAAAATAAACAATTTGTATAGAAAGACAGTGCAAAATGAATCCGAACCGTTTGACGTTCCAGTAAAAAATGTAAAATCGCGCACTACAGCCAAAGTTTATGTCCTGCACCGTGCAAACCAACAAGCATTGTAAACATCCTAAAGGCAAACCTTGGCACATTATTTTTATAATACAATGGAATTATACAAGGAGATAATTATTTTTGATGAAAAGTTTCTGTAATCAAGATTCACAAAGTTTCCATGAGCATGAACAAAGTTCAAGGCTAGCTCCCACTTCAACAATGTGTGTCTTTCTCACTTTCACTTTCCTTTTTGAAAAGTTTTTAGGTTCCCCTCTTTATTTTTATTTTTTTAGACTATATAAAAGCACTCAACAGAAATAAATGACTCTCTAAAACTTCTGGGTTGTCTCCCTGGCAGCGCTTTCTTTAAAGCCATTAAGCTACGAATATAGTGCTCAAGTAATGGATCCACCCGGATCCCAAGGTATATCAAAGCCAATTTTAATTAACAATGATTTGTAATTTAGTAGTGAGCACAAAGTAACATATATCATGCAGCAATGAAGTCTAACTCTCTTCCTATGTATCGGCATGTCATAAAAGAACAATTCATGCACACTAAGTAAAGGCCAATGCATAGTATAAGCAGTTTCTTGCAATTCTATCATGTTGGAAACATAAAGAGGCGGAGATGTAGTTCCTCTCTCATAATAATTGCAAGTAGGAGCAGCAAGAACATGCATATTATATTCATCAAAATCATCATGTGCAACGGTAAAAGGCAACCCATCAATATAATCCTTAATAAGCACAAACTTCTCCGCTATAGTGTAGTCGGGAAAATTCAAAAAGATAATGGGACTATCATGCGTGGGTGAAATAGGAAAAATTTCATGTTTAACAGAAGGAACTATAGCAAGTTCATATACATAAGAATAATTCATATTGGCATCTTGGCCACAAGCATAGCAAGCATCATCAAAAAGGGATATTTCAAGAGAATCAACGGGATCATAGCAATCATCCTTCGGTAAGCACGAAGGAAAAATAATGTATGAGTTGAAGAGTTACTCTCATTAGAAGGTGGGCACGGGTAGCTAATCCGCTCTTCCTCCTTTTGTTCTTCGCTCTCCTCATCATCTTTTTCATCCAATGATCTCACAGTTTCATCAATTTCTTCTTCCATAGCTTCCTGCAAAATATTAGTCTCTTCTTGGACAGCGGAGGAGTCCTCAATATATAGTTTAACATAGGCATTAGAAGCATAATTATCATAACAATATTCAAGTATGGCAAAATTTTCAGATTTGTGGAGAGTAGCATCATACTTTTCAATCAAAGAAGCAATTTCATAAGCACCCTTAAAAGCAACAAATTCTTCAATTTTTTGAACATCATAGTAATTATAAACACCCTTAGCATACGAAGATACGATTCCGTTATCACTAAACAAGCATTGGTAGGGAAGGTGTTTCTTAGGGTTTTTAAAACAACAAGTAACATCATATATTTCACATAAAGTCCAAGCATAGCATTGCAACCGATGAATTTGATCCAGTAAAAGTTTCCCTTTTTCAGATATATGGTGTCGCACATAACAAGCATGCTCATCTAAAGATTTGCCCTCAACTAAGCTAGTGGGGGTTTCAGCACGAGCACAAAGGGATCGAAGATGATCCAAGTAAAAAGCTTCAGGAGTGTGATAGATTTTGAGTGGTTCTTCAACCATTGGTTCAGTAGGTACAACTAATTTTTTTGGTATTTTGCGTTTCCTACCCATAACTAAAGATAGAAAACAACTAAGAATAGCAAATAAAAATTACTTAGTGATAAAGCAAACAAGCAAACACAAGAATATTCACCCCACGCTATGACTCCCCGGCAACGGCGCCAGAAAAAGGTCTTGATAACCCACAAGTGTAGGGGATAATTGTAGCCTCTTTCGATAAGTAAGAGTGTCGAACCCAACGAGGTGCTAAAGGTAGAACAAATACTCTCTCAAGTCCTATCTGCCACTGATACGACTCTACACACGCTTAGTGTTCGCTTTACCTAGAACAAGTATGAAACTAGAAGTACTTTGTAGGTGTTGTAGGATAGGTTTGCAAGATAATAAAGAACACGTAAATATAAAATAGGGGCTGTTTAGATAAAGAAGCAATAAAGTAAATATAGCGAGTGTGGAAAAGTGGTGGTAGGAGTTGTGAAATTGTCCCTAAGCAATTGACTATGTTACTAGACCGGTTATCACTATTGCAATTCTATTTGAGGGAGAGGCATAAGCTAACATACTTTCTCTTCTTGGATCATATGCACTTATGATTGGAACTCTAGCAAGCATCCGCAACTACTAAAGATCATTAAGGTAAAACCCAACCATAGCATCAAAGTATCAAGTCCCCTTTATCCCATACGCAAACAACCTACTTACTCGGGTCTGTGCTTCTGTCACTCATGCCACCCACCATAAGCAAATCATGAACGTATTGCAAACCCTACAGCGGGAATCCCTCACACTTGCGCGACACGGAGAGCACCATAGGACAGCACCAATAATAAAACATGCAACTCAAACCAATCATGGCAATTCATCAATCATCGATAGGACAACAAAAATCTACTCAGACATCATAGGATGGCGACACATCATTGGATAATAATATGAAGTATAAAGCACCATGTTTAAGTAGAGGGTACATCCGGTTGCGGGAGAGTGGACCACTGGATATAGATGGGGGAAGGAGATGGAGATGTTGGTGAAGATGGCGGAGGTGTTGGTGAAGATCGTGGTGATGATGATGGCCCCCGGCGGCGTTCCGGCGCCACCAGAAGCAAGGGGGAGAGAGCCCCCCTTCTTCTTCTTCTTCTTCCTTGACCTCCTCCCTAGATGGGAGAAGAGTTTTCCCTCTGGTCCTTGGCTCCCATGGCGTGGGATGGGCGAGAGCCCCTCCGAGATTGGATCTGTCCCTCTGTCTCTCTCTGTTTTTGCGTTCTGGAATTCTGCCCTGGCACCGTTTCTTTTATATCCGGAGATCTGTAACTCCGATTGGACTGAAACCTTCGCCCAGATCTTTTTCCAAAAATTATCTTTCTTTCGGCCAAAGAAGGGCATCAACCGCCTTACGACGGGGCCCAGGAGGGTGGAGGTGCGCCCACCTGGAGTGGGCGTGGGCCCCTATCTCGTGGCCACCTCGGGCACCGTTTCGCGTTCATTTTACCTCCCAAAATAATTCTCCATCCGTTTTTATCCCGTTTGGACTTCGTTTGATATGGGGTTTCTGCGAAACATAAAACATGCAACAGACAGGAACTGGCACTGGGTACTGGATCAATATGTTAGTCCCAAAAATAGTATAAAAAGTTGCCAAAAGTATATGAAAGTTGAATAATATTGGCATGGAATAATCAAAAATTATAGATATGATGGAGACGTGTCACGGGCTCGGAGCACGACCGACAAAGCAGGATTGCCGCTACAAGTCGTGCTCATCGCGGGGGCACGTATCCCACAATGGGAAGTCGACGACGTACCTGGCGTCGTTGACGAGGTCCGGCGGTAGGCGCGCATGGCGGCGGTTGATCTCCTCAAGGAGGCCGCGGCTGCTCACCGGGATTGGAGGAATGGGCACCTGATCTGCGGAGTGATGCCAGTTGTTGGGGAGGTGCATGTTGCTCCAGGGTAGTGGCATCCCCGTCTCCCAATAGCGCTGGCAGATCTCAACCATCACGTATGTCCAAGAGCGCTACGGGACCACCGGCTGGGAGATGCTAAATGCGGGTGGCGCCGGCCGAAGGAAGAACCCGTCTTCTGGTCGTGCCTCCCCTTGTGGCCGGGGGTCCACTTCCACACCATGGCCGCACAGAAATAGAAAACCCTTTAAAAAATCATGAACAATTAATAGATAAGGAATCGAGGGTGGAACGTTTGCTATGGCTAGAGATTAATGAGAACTGGGGATACGAGGAAAGAGAATTGCGTCCAAGGCTTGAGGAAGACCAAGAGTAAGAGAGGGTCGTGCATGAGGAGATGGTTGGATAGTTAATTCGTACAGTTTTTCATGTACCTCCGTCCTCGTTTACAAGCCCCCCTCTAATTTTGGATCATATTTTAATCATGACTTCAACTAATGAAATATAAATCATACTATATTAACATAGGAATATCATTCTAAACTATATTAACATATGAATCCAACAATAGAATTTCTGGTGACTTGACATTTTTCTAGTCAAATATGTCATGAAGCTTTGATCCAAATTACAATGAGGACTAATAAGCAAGGACAGAGGTAGTAGTTGATTGAGTTAATTTGTTATCTCAAGCGTAGTAATTACCTTTCCTACTTTGACTATTCAGCACTTTATGCTTGTACATAAAACCTGCTAACTACTGCAGTGTATTTAATCAAAACGAGGAGCCACTGCTGATTGGGGGCCTTGTGCAGGTGCGCCCCCTGCACAGGTGCCCAATGCAAGCCTGCCTCTAGGGCATATCTGCAACACCTTGCGCGGGGGAAGGGGGGCACTGGTCGATGGCCACTACAGTCTCCAGTAAGTGCACAAGTGCTCCAACTGAAACTTTTTCCGTCCCACATATGGAGTTTAGATGTGATTCCATGTGTTTATAAGTGGTTCCCTCTACATGATATGAACAAGTTCAGTAAGTAGAGATTTGTGTTTGTAGTATATGCAATCAATGCCTTGTTCTGGGTGTAGAGCTATGTCCGCGTACACGTGGATCTAATGAGTTTGTGTTCGTGTCTATTACTTTGGTGAGTTTAGACTGCTTCTTTGGTATTCTGGTAAAGATTTTGTCGTTCGACTGCCTCTACTTGTAGAGGGCCATCCTCGGCCTAAGTATGTTCAAAGCTCACGACTTCTCATCTTTTTGGATGACGACTCATGGAGCTTTCCAAAACCTTTTGAAAGCAATCATGTTTGTGCCCGTATACGGTGCCGGCGTTACTACTTGGGTATGCGTGCAATGTTTTTATTGAAGCCTCGACAATATTTCATATTACAAATTTCGTTGTAATTCTTAGTCATATAAATTCTTTTGATATTTTTTGGCTTTATGATCCAAAGAATGTTTGTCGAGTTTGAATAAAGTTATGGGCGATTAGAAAAAGTCATGAATGGAAAAAAATGAAGCTAATGGGGGAAGTTCCCTCCCTTAACTTTCGTTGTTAAGTAAGTAGGTGGGAAGAACAAAACCTAGATGGCCTTGAGTGGAAGCATGACACACTCGCCATCGTGCTAGGAGGCTCTTTCCCCAAAAAAAAAAACACAAATGATCATTCAACTGTTTGGCAGTTGGTTGTTAGGCAAGATAAAGCCCAATAAATGTGAAGATCTCTGCGTGCACAACTCTGAGATGTGTCAGAATATGGATATATGTGACATTTCGGGGAGGTATGCAACAAGGGCTGAGGTAAACTGCTTGAATTGTCGTTTTGTGGTTAGCATTTTTTTTCCTTATTTAGGAGTAATACCTATTCTCACAAGAAAACAACTTTCTAGTTATGGATTGTACTAGGCATATGGTGCGGTACAGAAAACGAGTAGATCCAAAGTATTTGTAGAAAGGTTGAGAAACAAAGGAAGGCGACAAGAAAGCCAAGCATACCCGATGAGTCAACTCTTGAAGAATAATAATTTAAAAAGAGATGCTAATTACACATGAATAATAAGAATCCGGTCAGTGATTGATTGTGAAAGCAACAACCAAAGAGAAAAAAAAAGTCCAAGGAGTTATCGGTAAATAAATTGTTGCTGGGTCAACCGAAATCGCCATTGGTTCTTTCGGCTAATCAAAAGTGTTCCACACACGGCATTTACCGTCTGATCTTTCTACGACTACGACCCATGCAATCGGGCGGCGGTAGCCTTTTCACTCCTATGCACGCGGGGCTGGATTTTACTCTGACTGTGAGTCTCGTCGTACATATAGCACATTTCAAAACTGAATATTTCCTGGTTGCGGATTATTATAAGAAACAAACACACTGGATGGGCAGCACGGTGTCGCCTTCGCTCACCACGTTCCCCTCGTGTCAATTATTGGTCGGCGTGCTCAGAACAGTGAGAACAAGGACCCATAATAATAAAGTTGAATTGATCCAGCGACAAGCACGGTGCACTAAGCTCGCGCACGCACCACCTAACGCAGCCGCTCACTGCCTAGGCGTGCTTAAATAAGGAGCCTAGGGTGTGTACCAGCTCATCGTCAATCGAAAGCAGATCGAACCCAAGAATATCATCATCCGTTAGCCGTCGCCACCACCACCACCAGCACCATGGCAGCGCCCCCCTCCTCCGTCTCCGTCAGGGCCGGCGCGTCCGTCTCGGCGAAGCTGACCCCTCGCCAGGCCGCGAGGGCTGGGTTCGGTGGCAGGGTCAGCGTCAGCTCGGGCAGGAAGTGCGGCGGCCCCGTGCGGGCGTCGCTCTTCTCGCCCAAGCCCGCGGTGGCCATGGACGCGAGGCCGACCAAGGTGCAGGAGCTGCACGTGTACGAGCTCAACGAGCGCGACCGCGAGAGCCCCGCCTACCTCCGGCTCAGCGCCAAGCAGAGCCAGAACGCGCTCGGCGACCTCGTCCCCTTCACCAACAAGGTCAGTCAGCCAAAGCCAGTGATGAATCTAGCTCCTTCTTCTGTTCAGCTCCTCTGCTTGCTTTGCTGAGGAAGTCAACGGCGCGCGCGCAGGTGTACAACGGCAGCCTGGACAAGCGGATCGGGATCACGGCGGGGATCTGCATCCTGATCCAGCACGTGCCGGAGCGCAACGGCGACCGCTACGAGGCCATCTACAGCATCTACTTCGGCGACTACGGCCACATCACCGTGCAGGGGCCCTACCTCACCTACGAGGAGTCCTACCTCGCCGTCACCGGCGGCTCCGGCGTCTTCGAGGGCGTCTACGGCCAGGTCAAGCTCAACCAGATCGTCTTCCCCTTCAAGATCTTCTACACCTTCTACCTCAAGGGCATCCCCGACCTGCCAAAGGAGCTGCTCTGCACGGCGCCCGTCCCGCCATCCCCCACCGTCGAGCCCACGCCCGCAGCCAAGGCCACCGAGCCACACGCATGCCTCAACAACTTCACCGACTAGCTACCTTAGCTAGGTAGCTTGCCCAAAAATATCTATTGCTCGTGCTACTAGTTGAACTAGCGTGTGTTGCAGCTTCACCGACTAGCTAGCTCTAGCTAGGTACCCCAAAATATATCTATGTACGCCAATTGCTTGTACTCCTACTGGTGTTGAATGAATGTCGGTGTGTTGCAACGGTGGAATAATTTCGAGTACGGAAACATGAATTCTCAATAAAATATTCATATTTGTTTGTTACTCACTCTGATCCAAAATAAGTGTTGCAATTTTAATTTAGGATTTAATTCAAAATTACGAAACTTATGTTAAATCAGACGCAGTAGCAATTTTTTCCTTCTAAATGAGAATTAGAACAAGTCATGTGGGCCGAATTGCCATAATAACCGCCACTATGACGGGGACTCGCAAAAATACATATAGTAGAGTCGCCATCTTATGGAATCGGCATATATAATTTATAAAGCGCGCTTCCTATCACAATTGTGTGCGATGAAGAGGAAAGTTCACGATTTTTGTTTTAATTGGAAAAGAATTCGTCCCATGATAACATACACAATAATTATGAAGACTTTGAGTTTGCGCATCCTAGAGGTCTCCATAATCAATAAAGAACGCTCCATAAAACTGGAATGCTACCTATACACAACAATTAAATCCAACAAACACAAACCAATCCACATTGACTGCCTTAAAGAAATCAGGTCTTTTTCTCCAACGGTCATCGTCTCTCTCCAACGTGTCGTCAGACAAATGGCCCTGTTCTTAAGCAAAGAGAAAAAAAATCAAAGCAACATCTCTGATGATGAAAGCATAAAATACTTTCACGACTCTGTTTCCTAGCGTTTACACAAAAATAAGATTGCCATTATTAAGGAAGATGGTATCCCATCCCTGATGATGCAAGCATAAAACATTTTCATGTCTATGCTTTCTAGCGTTTTCAAAAAAAAGACTACCATTATTGAGGTAGTACGTGGGATCAATTTCTTCTCTCACAATCAAAACGCCTCCATCTCATCTTAGGTCTCTTTCACTCCCTAAAACAAGGTTTCTTTCACAATCTCATCTTAATGATTGTCTCCTGAGGACCTTTACCCTAATTCTATCCCGTAGCTTCTGCCTCTCGATGCACCTTTCTCTGAGCAGGAATTTATGACACTTTCCTCTAAGTGAGTCCCAATGCAAGCTCAGGCACGAATTATTTGTGTGGGGTATTCAACAAGCATTGGTACACAAATTATATGTGTTATATGTGGGCCGGGCAAACTTCAATGTGAGAGAGGGCGACTGGAGGCGCGGCGACCACGGGCCCCCCGCCTCCATTCTCTGGTGACCATCGGCGGGTGGGCGGCCGGTTCTGGGCCCTCGCCGGCGACAACGAGGACGATGGAGAAGAGGACGCGGATGCGATGCCGCCATCTCCGCCATCGCCGACGCCGTCCGATTTCTTGTGTGATTTTCTGAGTGTAGGTTTCAACGAAGATGAAGTGGCAACTACGATAGACGAGGTTCTGCCCCCCGATGATCCGGCTATGGTTGGGCTTCATGCGGGAGATAAGAAGGAGATGCTTCGCCGCGTGGTTCATCGGAGGACGGCGGCGGCGGCGGTCCGGCCATGGAAGGGCCCCCTACCTAAGGTACGGCTTCCGAACCTAATGTTTTTCGATCTGATTCGGCCGGACTCATCGATCACGGTGAAGAGTAGAAGAAAGCCACGCCGGGCAGGGCCTAGATCGGCGCCAGAGGTGGCCGCGGCGGCAAAGCCGGCGGTCATGGTGATCCCGATCCAGGCGGCTCGCCAGGAGCGTTTGAAAACGCTCCTGGGCCGAAGTGGGCTGGATGTGGAGGACGGGCTAAAGTGTATCAGTGGGCCGGGAACTGCTGGGTATGAGGCCCAGTCAGGTCCAGTCTCGATCGCTTTTGTGGGCGACGTCGCATGCAGCGATCGATCGATGTCCCCAGCCTCTTCCTCGCACTCTAGGGTTTTTCGTCGCCGGTGTCCGCGCCTTCGTTCTGCTGGAGGTGGTCGTGCTTGGCAAATTCGTCCGCTTGGCGCTATGGCGGGCCGCGGTGGCGCGCTGCCGCCGGGGAAAAGCCCGCGGTGCCCTCCGGGTCAGGATGCGCCGGGGTAGCGCCGCCGCCGGGCGCTGGCGATGGCCGGGGCGCGGTGCCGCCGCCGGTCCCTAGCTCTGGCCGTGGAGGGGTGCCGCCGGTGGTGACGGCTACGGGTCGGGGCATGGCAACGGCCGCTGCGGCTGTGGGCCGGGGTGGTGTCATGATGCCCGGTGCTCGCCCGCCGGCGACTGGCTCGGCTGCTAGTCATGCGGTCGGGCGCAATGGGCAGAATCCGGGGCCTCGTCCTTCGGCGCCTGGCACGGCTGGGAATGCCGCTGCGGGCCGGGGCGATGTCGCACCGAGGCCGCCTGCGCCGGGGAACCCGAGGTTGACGATCGGGCAATAGCCGAGGCCGGCCCTGCCACCTCACCTCGTCGCCAAGCCTACGCAGAGCAGGTCTGGGATGGTGCAGACGCAGGCACAGCCTCCGCCTCAAAACTCTGGTGTTGGTGGTACTTCTGTCGCGCCCTGGGTCAGTGGGGAGATGATGGATTCAATGCATATGGGGTTGGTCAGCACCGTGGCTCCTCGTCGACGGGTGGTGGTCGAGGATATGCTTGGCAGAGCGACGGCTCGGCGGAACGACCGTTTTTGGGCCCCCGGGAGGTTTTGTTGAGGGGGCATCTGGCCCGGGCTATCGATAGCGGGGTGGTTTCCACGGTCATCGTGGTGGTCGAGGTGGCCGGTACCGCCCACGACAGCCTCCTCCGCCTGTTGTCGAGCAGATGGCCGTTGATGGGTCTATTGAGGAGCCGGTTTTGTCAGGTCAGGCTATGGAGGTGGTGTCGGCGCTAGCTAACGCTGAGATACCCGGGAGTGAGTCCGTATTGACAGTGTCAGTGGAGGCGATAGACAGGGCTGAGTTGGAGAGGGCGTCCAAGTGGGCGTGTAAGAAATAGAAATGTTGTGCTATCGATGTGGTGGGAAGGGTCATCTTATTGCTGAGTGTGTGGCTGAACTTTGTGGCACTTGTGGCAAACCGGCACATGATATGGGGGATTGTCCGTTTTTGCGAGATCAGGCACCGTCTCTCATTATGTATGGAGTGTACTGTGCTGAACTCACATTCTTTGAGTCTCCTAATGAGAGGGAGGTTCCTGACGAGACCCTGAGTTTGACTACTGGGATAGTCAAAGTTACCAGAGGAGCGGTCTCTGAGACACAGATTGTGCAGAGGCTGAAGGAGTTAGCTCCAGGTGACTTCCAGTGGGAGCTTGTTAGTCTCGAGGATAAACTGTTTAGGGTTGAGTTCCCTTCGGTTGAGGATCTACAGAGACTTCTGAGTTTTGGGATGTGCAAAGTGCCGGGTACAGATTGTGTCCTTGAGTTTCATGAGTGGAAGAGGGTCGAGCCTCAGGGCAAACCTCTGACTCAGGTTTGGCTGCATTTTTCCAGGGCTCCCTCGAAGCCGATGCATGATGCTAGGGTTGTGGCTAGTTTGGGTATTATGGTGGGGAGACCAGAGCGAGTGGATATGGACTTTACCAGAGCTCACGGGATAGCCCGACTGCTGGTTAGTGTTCTGGATATTGAGTACGTGCCTGAGGTGGTCAAGTGAGCATATCGAGGCCAGATTTATAACCTCATGATTGAGTTTGAGGATGAGAGTCTGTTCGCCGAGATGGCTAATGGGACTGATATTGATATGCACGAGGGAGATGACAGTTCGGGGCTTAAGGAGGCGCCGGTTGATGAGAATGGACGAGAGTCGTCCACTGCACCGGGAACCGTCTCTCAGACGTCCGGGGATGGTACGGTACCACCCTCCTCGGTGCCTACGACTACTCTCAGATTTGGGTCTTTCGAGCTGGCTTCTGCGCCTCCGAGGCTTTGGAGTGAGCAGGTGGAGACTGATGAGGTGTTTGAGCACATGTTACCTGTTTTGGATTTTGAGGAAGCTGTGAGTCAACTACTTGGGGTTTCGCCGAATCCGGTCAAGGGTGAGGTGGAGGAGGTTCCCTCCCATCTGCTCGTTGATTTTCCTCAGGAGAGGGCCCGGCGGTGGAGGTCCCTCTACCAGGAGGGGGGCCGGGGATGGTGGTCTCGGTTCCCTCTCCTTCTGTCACTCGGCCGTAGCTGCAGGTGGCGGTTCCGTCTTTTGAAGAGGGTTCAGGGCAGGTGGCATCGACGCCCTCTTCTTCTCTCGCGGTGGACGAGGTCTCCGTGGTGGAGGTTGTTTCTTCGGGAGGGGGTCCGGGGCAGGTGGCCTCGGCACCTTCTTCTCCTCTCGTGAGGCCGGAGCTGCAGGTGGAAGCTCCGCTTTTCGAAGGGGGCTTGGGGCAGGTGGCCTCGGGGCCCTCTTCTCCTGGGGCGCCCGGGGTGGCCGGCACTCATGGGACGCCGGTGACCCCTGCTGGCCGAAGGGCCGGGGTGGATGGGGAGCTCGGGCAGGTGGCCCAGGTTCCACCTTCCCCCGGCATGGTGCGGTCTTTCTATGGTGGGACACGACAGACGTCGCCGGTGCCTTTGAGCGCCCCTCCACTTTCCGGCGGTCCAGCTGGTTCGTCCATGGAGGATGACTGGCTGCGTGTTTGGGGTGGGGCAGGAGGCCCCACAACGAGCAGGGCCACTCGGGAGGAGGTTATTGGGTTCGGTGGTATTCCAGATCCGGTTTCTAAGGGGAGACGGTTGAGAAGCCATCTCCAGGATCATCCGGAGGTGGACGACATACAGCAGCGGTGCACCATGAGAGCGGCCAAGCTTCGTGACATTGAGGTCACTACTGGTATGTCAGTTAATACCTCTAATTCCATCTTGCATTTTTCTAATGATGAGATTATTAATAATGCAAACCAGCTAGGAATTTCACTAGGTAATAATGATAGTGAAATTTCAAGTTCCGTTAATGATATGCTGGATTTAGAAGCAGAGCGGGCTTTAGAGATGATTCGCAACTTAGCTGTGGTTAAACCCATGAATGATTCCGATATTGATGCTTTGGGGGTCAGGGTGCTCGATAATTTTTGTGCGGATCTTGGTCCTCCTCTTCCTGATCCTAAGGAGGAGGATGAGGGTGTTGAGAATGTTGTAGTTCGAACTTCTGAGCCTGGTTGTGAGGACCAACTGGAGAGTAAGAACATTCCTAAACGCAAATGGAAGCGGAAGATCTACCCGGATTACGCAGTGTGTAGGAGTGCTCGGATCCGAACGGCTAAAAAATTCCATGACGAGATATGAAAGGAATCTTTTGGAATAGCAGAGGTCTAAAAGACTTGGCTAAAAGAAGGTTTCTTGCAGAGGCTTCTATTGAGCATAGGTTGTACTTTATCGCATTGTCGGAAACTGGTAGAGATAACTTTTCTCCACAATTTCTCAATACTTTATCGGGCGGTATTGATTTTGACTGGCATTGTCTGCCACCGCAAGGAAGATCGGGTGGGATCTTACTCGGAGTTAGATGCGATTCGCTAGAAGTCCGAAGTGTGGTCATGGGAGATTTTGCTATTAAGTTTAGGGTGCGGTCGAAGGATGATGGGTTCAACTGGACTTTGGTGGCGGTATATGGTGCCGCACAGCCCGAACTAAAACCGGATTTCTTGGTTGATCTGGTTAGGATTTGCGGTTCTGAGCCCTATCTTGGTGGTGTTGGGGATCGTTGCAGAAATTAAAAATTTTCTACACATCACCAAGAGCAATCTATGGAATAACTAGAGAGAGAGCGTAGTGCATCTTCATACCATTGAAGATCGCAAGTCGGAAGAGTTACAAGAACGCGGATGAAGGAGTCGTACTCATAGCGATTCAGATCGCGGTGGATTCCGATCTAAGCGCCGAACAACGGCACCTCCGCGTTCAACACACGTGCAGCCCGGTGACGTCTCCCGCGCCTTGATCCATCAAGGAGGAGGGAGAGGTTGAGGAAGAAGGCTCCAACAGCAGCACGATGGCGTGGTGGTGATGGAGTGGCAGTTCTCCGGCAGGGCTTCGCCAAGCTCACGCGGAGGAGGAGAGGTGTTGGGGAGGGGAGGGGTTGCGCCTTGGTTGTGGTGCTGCACCCTGATACGTCTCCAACGTATCTATAATTTTTTATTGTTCCATGCTATTATATTACCCCTTTTGGATGTTTATGGGCTTTATTTTACACATTTATATCATTTTTGGGACTAACCTACTAACCGGAGGCCCAACCCATATTGCTGTTTTATTGCCTGTTTCAGTATTTCGAAGAAAAGGAATATCAAACGGAGTCCAAACGGAATGAAACCTTCGGGAGCGTGATTTTTGGAAAGATTATGATCCAGGAGACTTGAAGTGCAAGCCGGGGGAGAATCGAGGAAGCCACGAGACAGGGGGGCGCGCCCACCCCCCTGGGCGCGCCCTACCCTCTCCTGGGCCCCTCGAGGCTCCCCCGACCGACTTCTTTCGCCTATATAAGTACACATACCCTGAAACCATCAAATAAGAAGATAGATCAGGAGTTCCGCCGCCGCAAGCCTCTGTAGCCACCAAAAACCTCTCGGGAGCCCGTCCCGGCACCCTGCCGGAGGCGGAATCCATCACCGTGGCCATCTTCATCACCCCGATGCTATCCATGATCAGGAGGGAGTAGTTCACCCTCGGGGCTGAGGGTATGTACCAGTAGCTATGTGTTTGATCTCTCTCTCTCATGTTCACTCTATGGCACGATCTTGATGTATCGCGAGCTTTGCTATTATAGTTGGATCTTATGATGTTTCTCCCCCTCTACTCTCTTGTGATGAATTGAGTTTTCCTCTTGAAGTTATCTTATCGGATTGAGTCTTTAATGATTTGAGAACACTTGATGTATTTCTTGCCGTGTTTATCTGTGGTGACAATGGGATATCACGTGCCACTTGATGTATGTTTTAGTGATCAACTTGCGGGTTCCGGCCATGAACCTATGCATAGGGGTTGGCACACATTTTCGTATTGACTCTCCGGTAGAAACTTTGGGGCACTCTTTGAAGTACTTTGTGTTGGTTGAATAGATGAATCTGAGATTGCGTGATGCACATCGTATAATCATGCCCACGGATACTTGAGGTGACAATGGAGGATCTAGGTGACATTAGGGTTTTGGATGATTTGTGTCTTAAGGTGTTATTCTAGTACGAACTCTCGAATAGATCAATCCAAAAGAATAACTTTGAGGTGGTTTCGTACCCTACCATAATCTCTTCGTTTGTTCTCCGCTATTAGTGGCTTTGGAGTGACTCTTTGTTGCATGTTGAGGGATTGTTATATGATCTATCTATGTTATTATTGTTGAGAGAACTTGCACTAGTGAAAGTATGAACCCTATGCCTTGTTTCCTATCATTGCAATACCGTTTGTGCTCACTTTTATCATTAGTTACCTTGCTGTTTTTATTATTTCAGATTACAAAAACCTTTATCTACTATCCATATTGCACTTGTATCACCATCTCTTTGCCGAACTAGTGCACCTATACAATTTACCATTTTATTGGGTGTGTTGGGGACCCAAGAGACTCTTTGTTATTTGGTTGCAGGGTTGTTTGAGAGAGACCATCTTCATCCTACGCCTCCTATGGATTGATAAACCTTAGGTCATCCACTTGAGGGAAATTTGCTACTGTCCTACAAACCTGTGCACTTTCAGGCCCAACAACGTCTACAAGAAGAAGGTTGTGTAGTACACGTCAAGCTCTTTTCTGGCGCCGTTGCCGGGGAGGGTAGGTAAGCGGCACTCACACCCCGTCAACTAAGCTCTTTTCTGGCGCCGTTGCCGGGGAGGTGAGTGCTTGAAGGTATATCTTTAGATCTTGCAATTGAATCTTTTTGTTTCTTGTTTTATCACTAGTTTAGTTTATAAAAGAAAAACTACAAAAAAATGGAGTTAAGCTTGTCTCATACGCTTCATCTTTTTAATATCTTTCGTGAGTATGATGGAAAGGAAAATTGTGCTCAAGTGCTAGAATAAGAATGCATTAAAATGCTTGGTACTAAATCTTTGAATGATGAGCATGATTGCAATGTTGTTAGTATGAATTCCTTGAATATCCATGATGCTAATGATATGCAAAGCCACAAGCTTGGGGAAGCTATGTTTGACAAATATGATATTTTTAGTCCCCCAAGTTTTGATGAGAATATTTATTATGATGAAAGCATGCCTTCTATTTATGATGATTATATTGATGAAAGTGGGTTTGGAAGAGTGTCAACTTTATTTAGTGATGATTCCACTATTTCAGAAGAGGTTCCAATTGATTATGAGAACAAAGTTGCTATTTACGATGATTATTGTGATGACTTGTATGCTATTAAGAATAATGATAACCTTGAAACTTGTCATCATGATTTTAGTTTTCAATTGGATTATGCCTCACATGATAATTATTTTGTTGAGTTTGCTCCCACTACTATTCATGAGAAGAAATTTGCTTATGTAGAGAATAGTAAATTTTCTATGCTTGTAGATCATGAAAATAATGCTTTAGGTGCTGGTTATATTGTTGAATTCATTCATGATGCTACTGAACATTATTATGAGGGAGGAATATATGCTTGTAGGAATTGCAATAATGTCAAGTTTCCTCTCTATGTGCTTCAAGTTTTGAACTTATGCTTGTTTTACCTTCCTATGCTAGTTGATTATTGTTCCCATAAGTTGTTTGCTCACAAAATCCCTATGCATAGGAAGTGGGTTATACATAAATGTGCTAGTCATATGCTTCATGATTCTCCCGTTATGTTTCACTTCTTATCTTTTATGTGAGCATCATTGTCACCGTCATGCCTAGCTAAAAAGGCATTAAAGAAAAGTTCTTGTTCGGAGAAAACCCAATATTTATCCTTACTGTTTTTGTGTGTCCACATGATTATACTACTGTAGTAATCATGTTTTATAGCTTTTGTTTCAATAAAATGCCAAGTAAGACCTTTAGGATAGCTTACGGTGATAGTTGTGTTGATCCTGCTGAGATTCAGAAACTTTTGCACTCAGTAAATTAGTTTTGTTAATTCACATAAACGTGATTATGATCTGATTCTTTTTTCTCTGGATTGGTACACCACTTACTTAGGTCTTCCTAATTTTGTAGGATGTTTGGAGTTCCAGAAGTATACGTTTGATATAGATTACTACAGACTGTTCTGTTTTTGACAGATTCTGTTTTCTATGTGTTGTTTGTTTATTTTGATGCATCTATGGCTAGTATTAAGTGGCATGAACCATAGAGAAGTTGGAATACAGTAGATATTACACCAATATGAATTTAGAATGAGTTCATTACAGTACCTAAGTGGTGGTTTTATTTTGTCATACTAACGGAGCTTACGAGTTTTCTGTTGAGTTTTGTGTTTTGAAGTTTTCAAGTTTTGGGTAAAGATTCGATGGACTATGGAATAAGGAGTGGCAAGAGCCTAAGATTGTGGATCCCAAGGCACCCCAAGGCAATATTCAAGGATGGCCAAGAGCCTAATCTTGGGGATGCCCCGGAAGGCATCCCCTCTTTCGTCTTCGTTCATCGGTAACTTTACTTGGAGCTATATTTTTATTCACCACATGATATGTGTTTTTCTTGGAGCATCATTTTATTTTGTTATTATTAGCTTGCTGTTATTTATAATAATGTTTTGCATCTGTATTTTCAATAAAAATGTCAAGGATAGCCTTTACCATGCTTATTTTGCTAGTATACATGTTGCTGTTTGAAAAAAGTTTACCGCTGTTGCAAAAATTCCATAGAAAAGTCAGAGAATGGTATAATGTTGAAACATTTTGCATAATGAGCTCTTATAAATTTACTACAGTGGGAATTTTATTTCATAACTTTTGGAGTTAGGAAAGTATGATGAATCTTGCATTCTTTACAGACTGTACTGTTTTGACAGATTGCTGTTATGTTTGCATTGTTTGCAAATGTTTGCTTGTTCAATGATTCTATTTGAGGATAGTATTAAATATACAAAGGCATTTAGTATGCAATGTTGAATAATAATTTTAGTTATTTGTTACAGTAGAAAATGATAAGGTTTTGTATTGGTTTATACTAACCTATCTCACGAGTTTTTGTTGAGTTTGTTGTGGATGAAGCTTCTGAGAAATAGAGAAACCATGATATGAGAGGAATTAAGGAGACACAAAAGTTCAAGCTTGGGGATGCCCAAGGCACCCCAAGACAATATTTCAAGAAGTCTCAAGCATCTAAGGTTGGGGATGCCCCGGTAGGCATCCCACCTTTCTTCTTCAACAACTATCGGTTAGTATCGGTTGAGCCTAAGTTTTTGCTTCTTCACATGAGTTGTGCTATCCTTGCAATGTCATTTTATTTTGTTTGGATTGCTGTTTGAATACAATACCAAGATCTGAAATTCCTTAATGTTAGAGAGTCTTCACATAGTTGCACAATTATTCGACTACTCATTGATCTTCACTTATATCTTTCGGAGTAGTTTGTCATTTGCTCTAGTGCATCACTTATATCTTTTAGAGCACGGCGGTGGTTATATTTTGTAGAAATTGCTAGTCTCTCATGCTTCACTTATATTTGAGAGTCTTTTAGAACAGCATGGTATTGGCTATGGTTACAAAGTTGGTCCTGGAATGATGAGCATCCAAGTTGGGTATAATAAAAACTATCATAGAAAGTGAATTGGATGTTATGATCAATTTGATACTTGATAATTGTTTTGAGATATGGAGGTAGTGATATTGAAGTCATGCTAGTTGGGTGATTATGAAAAATTCTTTTGTTGAAGTTTGTGATTCCCGTAGCATGCACGTATGGTGAACCGCTTTGTGATGAAGTTGGAGCACAATTTTATTTATTGATTGTCTTCCTTATGAGTGGCGGTCGGGGACGAGCGGTGGTCTTTTCCTACCAATCTATCCCCCTAGGAGCATGCGCGTAATAATTTGTTTTTGATGACTTGTAGATTTTGCAATAAGTATATGAGTTCTTTTGACTAATGTTGAGTCCATGGATTATACGCACCCTCACCCTTCCACCATTGCTAGCCTCTCTTGTGCCGCGCAACTTTCGCCGGTACCATACACCCACAATATACCTTCCTGAAAACAGCCACCATACCTACCTATTATGGCATTTCCATAGCCATTCCGAGATATATTGCCATGCAACTTTCCACCGTTCCATTCATATGACACGCATTACTTTTGTCATATTGCTCTTTGCATGATCATGTAGTTGACATTGTATTTGTGGCAAGGCCACCTTCTTAATTTTCATACGTGTCGCTCTTGATTCATTACATATCCCAGTACACCGCCGGAGGCATTCATATAGAGTCATATCTTGTTCTAGCTTTGAGTTGTAATTCTTGAGTTGTAAATCCATAAAAGTGTGATGCTCTTCATTATTAGAGCATTGTTCCAGTGAGGAAAGGATGATGGAGACTATGATTCCCCCACAAGTAGGGATGAGACTTCGGACTTTACAAAAAGAAAAAAAGAAGAAAGGCCAAAAAAAGAAAGGCCAAAAGAAAAAAGAAAAAGAAAAAAAAGAGAAAAAGAAAAAATAATGAGAGAAAAAGAGAGAAGGGACAATGCTACTATCTCTTTTTCCACAGTTGTGCTTCAAAGTAGCACCATGATCTTCATGATAGAGAGTCTCCTATGTTGTCACTTTCATATACTAGTGGGAATTTTTCATTATAGAACTTGGCTTGTATATTCCAATGATGGGCTTCCTCAAAATGCCCTAGGTCTTCATGAGCAAGCAAGTTGGATGCACACCCACTTAGTTTCTTTTTGTTGATCTTTCATATATTTATAGCTCTAGTGCATCCGTTGCATGGCAATCCCCACTCACTCGCATTGATATCTATTAATGGGCATCCCCATAGCCCGTTGATATGCCTAGTTGATGTGAGATTATCTTCTCCTTTTTGTCTTCTCCACAACCACCATTCTATTCCACATATAGTGCTATGTCCATGGCTCACACTCATGTATTGCGTGAAAGTTGAAAAAGTTTGAGATTACTAAAGTATGAAACAATTGCTTGGCTTTTCATCGGGGTTGTGCATGATTAAATACTTTGTGTGATGAAGATAGAGCAACAGCCAGACTATATGATTTTGTAGTGTAACTTTCTTTGGCCATGTTATTTTGAGAAGACATGATTACTTTGCTTAGTATGCTTGAAGTATCACTATTTCTTATGTCAATATGAACTTTTATTTTGAATCATTTGGATCTGAACATTCATGCCACAATAAAGAAAATTACATTGAGAATTATGCTAGGTAGCATTCCACATCAAAAATTCTGTTTTTATCATTTACCTACTCGAGGACGAGCAAGAATTAAGCTTGGGGATGCTTGATACGTCTCCAACGTATCTATAATTTTTTATTCTTCCATGCTATTATATTACCCCTTTTGGATGTTTATGGGCTTTATTTTACACATTTATATCATTTTTGGGACTAACCTACTAACCGGAGGCCCAGCCCATATTACTGTTTTATTGCCTGTTTCAGTATTTCGAAGAAAAGGAATATCAAACGGAGTCCAAATGGAATGAAACCTTCGGTAGCGTGATTTTTGGAAAGATTATGATCCAGGAGACTTGGAGTGCAAGCCGGGGGAGCATCGAGGAAGCCACAACACAGGGGGCGCTCCCACCCCCTGGGCACGCCCTACCCTCTCGTGGGCCCCTCGAGGCTCCCCTGACCGACTTCTTTCGCCTATATAAGTCCACATACCTTGAAACCATCAAATAAGAAGATAGATCGGGAGTTCCGCCGCCGCAAGCCTCTGTAGCCACCAAAAACCTCTCGAGAGCACGTTCCGGCACCCTGCCGGAGGGGGAACCCATCACCTGTGGCCATCTTCATCATCCCAATGCTATCCATGACGAGGAGGGAGTAGTTCACCCTTGGGGCTGAGGGTATGTACCTGTAGCTATGTGTTTGATCTCTCTCTCTCTCTCGTGTTCTCTCTATGGCACGATCTTGATGTATCACGAGCTTTGCTATTATAGTTGGATCTTATGATGTTTCTCCCCCTCTACTCTCTTGTGATGAATTGAGTTTTCCTCTTGAAGTTATCTTATCGGATTGAGTCTTTAATAATTTGAGAACACTTGATGTATGTCTTGCCGTGTTTATCTGTGGTGACAATGGGATATCACGTGCCACTTGATGTATGTTTTGGTGATCAACTTGCGGGTTCCGCCCATAAACCTATGCATAGGGGTTGGCACACGTTTTCGTCTTGACTCTCCGGTAGAAACTTTGGGGCACTCTTTGAAGTACTTTGTGTTGGTTGAATAGATGAATCTGAGATTGTGTGATGCATATCGTATAATCATGCCCACGGATACTTGAGGTGACAATGGAGTATCTAGGTGACATTAGGGTTTTGGTTGATTTGTGTCTTAAGGTGTTATTCTAGTACGAACTCTTGAATAGATCGATCCGAAAGAATAACTTTGAGGTGGTTTCGTACCCTACCATAATCTCTTCGTTTGTTCTCCACTATTAGTGGCTTTGGAGTGACTCTTTGTTGCATGTTGAGGGATTTTTATACGATCTATCTATGTTATTATTGTTGAGAGAACTTGCACTAGTGAAAGTATGAACCCTATGCCTTGTTTCCTATCATTGCAATACCATTTGTGCTCACTTTTATCATTAGTTACCTTGCTGTTTTTATCATTTCAGATTACAAAAACCTTTATCTACTATCCATATTGCACTTGTATCACCATCTCTTCGCCGAAACTAGTGCACCTATACAATTTACCATTGTATTGGGTGTGTTGGGGACACACGGGACTCTTTGTTATTTGGTTGCAGGGTTGCTTGAGAGAGACCATCTTCATCCTACGCCTCCTATGGATTGATAAACCTTAGGTCATCCACTTGAGGGAAATTTGCTACTGTCCTACAAACCTGTGCACTTGCAGGCCCAACAACGTCTACAAGAAGAAGGTTGTGTAGTAGACATCTCACCCCTCCCTCCACCCCTCTATTTATAGGGAGAAGGGGGAAGGGGGCCGGCCCCTCTAGATGAGATCTAGAAGGGGGGCGGCGGCCAAGGGGGAGGGGGCTTGCCCCCCAAGCAAGGGGGCGCGCCCCCTTTAGGGTTTCCCCCCAACCCTAGGCGCATGGGCCCTAGGGGGAATGGCGCCAAGCCCACTTTGGTGCTAGTTCCCTTCCACCTACAACCCATAAGGCCCTCCGGGGCAGGTGGACCCTCCCGATGGACCCTCCCGGTGGACCCCCGAAACCCCTCCGGTGGTCCCGGTACAATACCTGTATACCCCCGAATATTTCCGGTGACCATATGATGACTTCCCATATATAAATCTTCACCTCCGGACCATTCTGGAACTCCCCGTGACGTCCGGGATTTCATCTGGGACTCTGAACAACATTCGGTAATGTCAGGACCCCGACTCGATGTCACATCGATCTAGCTGGTAACACCTCATATCACTTTGCGGCCTCACGCACGGTATCCCCACGGGTGTCGTCTTACCTTTTCCCGGGACCGTTTGCGCCTTTTGGCTCACATATATGATAGTGTCGCTAGCATCCATATGATAAAGAGCCCGGGCTGACATGACTAGTCGTAAACCCAAAGTGGCACAGACTTACAGGGACAGGCATCCATGACCCAGCTTCGAACGTGTCGGTCATCAGCAAGTGGGTCCGGGCTGTAGCACTGGGCTAGCAGGACTCCGGTAAACCGGGCTGTAGCGGGCTAACAGGACTCCGGTACTCAAAGCGTGACATTTCCCCGAAGGGACAGACACAGGAACGAAGAAGGACACATGCCGGCCAGCCTAAGTGTTCCAGAGCAGTAGCAAGCTACCATGGCTCAGCGGTAACACTAGGAGACATTTCCCGGTAAGAGAGGCTACTAAAGATAAACAACTAGATAGTCAGATCCCACACATACCAAGCATTTCAATCATACACACAATATGCTCGATATGTGCAATTACAACGAAGCATCACAACATGACTCTACGACACAAGTACTTTATTTAGGGCTCAGAGAGCCATACATAACATACACACAAAGTACGGGTCTCACGACCCAACATACAAGTCATACAATCATACAAGCCAACAGCGGAAGTAACTTGTCTGGGTACAGACAACTAGTAAAATAAAAGAGGCTTGGAAAGCCTGGCTATACTATGTGGTCCTTCACAAGCTCAGGGTCACCACCTGGGTCTTTTAGCCTACTCGTTGATGTCCACGTCTACATAAAACCCATCAGAAGGGGTTGCAGCGTCTTCTGTAAAAATGTAGAATATAGCAACATGAGTACAAAGGTACTCAGCAAGACTTACATCAGATCCTACATACATGCATAGTATCAAGAAGGGTTGGTGGAGTTATTGCAGCAAGCCAGCTTTGACTCTTGGCTAGACTATCCTATGATACTTCATTTGAAACAGTTTTGCGCACACGAGTCCACTATTCACCACTTCAATACACTACCGAGGATCCACCTCCGTCTTCCTACGGAAGAGCCATCCTCGGCACTCACACTTATCTTGAGGCTTTTAGTAGTTTCCATTTACTTGTCTATGAACTGTATAGGCAACCAAGTAGTCCTTTACCGCAGACGCGGCTATTCGAATAGATCATGTTAACCCTGCAGGGGTGTACTTCTTCATACATGTTTCCACCACTTAGCGTCTGCACACGACATGTGCTCGGCAGACTTCAAGCGAAAGCCGACGTGGGTGTAGACCACGACCTACCTAAACACTTAAGCCTCTAGTCCAGGTTTATCGCCTATTCAGGTTCCATCCGCAGGGAGTCCGGCCGAGGTTTCCCATACGGCCCCGAACGATGTGAACAGGGTTCCCGAGATACCTAACGGGTATTCGGTACACCCGGCCACGTACCTACCGCATCACAGCCCACCCCTACGGTCAGCGCTGTCCACGGCCTCCAGTAGGCTACAAACACCAGAAACTACTTGCAACTCCTGGACAGAGAGCTAGGGTGAATAAGAAGTCGAGCGGGGTCTTATTTCAGGGCCCAATGCATGGTAGTAGCTGTATCTTAAATCACACATACAGATCTCAGTGCTTAAGGTCGGCTTCAATGAAACAACCCACCATGTACTCCTACATGGCCTCTCATCGATACCTTTACCAATCGTGTTCACCGCACCACTCTTATTACCGACATAATCATTTCACTCTAGCCCATCACCCAGATGAACCAGACCTGACACAACTCTAAGCATAGCAGGCATAGCAAGGTAGGAACAACACATACATATGGCTCAATCAACTCCTACACATGCTAGTGGGTTTCATCTAGTTACTGTGGCAATGACAGGTCATGCAGAGGAAATGGGTTCAACTACCGCAGCACACAGCAGTTTGAATCGCGTTGTCTTAATGCAGTAAAAGAGAGCAGGAGCGAGAACATGGGATTGTATCGATATGATCAAATGGTTGGTTGCTTGCCTGATGGTTCGTTGCACGGATACGGTTCTTCGTTAGGGTAGTCACGGTACTCCTCGGGGACAGATCCTGTCGCAAAGGATAACGATACACAGGCATCACCAAACAATGTGCAACAATATGATGCATGCATGAAACATGGCAATATGAGTGTGTTGGGCAAATGCAACTAAAGCCAGGAGGGTTTGAACAAATTTGAATCAAAGATTCAAATTTCAAATTCAAATATGGCCTTTTAAAGTGCCTTTTCTTATTCTGATTAAAACATCAATTTAACTTGTTTGATCATGCATGAAAATAGTACAGATGGATAGATTGGATTTTTCTGATCATTTTTCATATATAATTTGTCCAATTTGGAGTTACAGAATAAAAGTTATGAATTTTTGAAGTTTAAATAATATTCTGGAATTTCCTGATTTAATTTAAATCCAGAAATTCAGTTACTGCGTCAGCCTGACATCACAGTGACATCAGCAGGTCAACAGGGCTGGCTCGGGTCAAACCTGACGTGTGGGGTCCACACGTCAGTGTCACAGGGGCTAATCCCGCGTTGACCCCGGGCTGGTTAGCTTTGACTAAGCCCTGGGCCCACTTGTCAGCGTCAGTAGGTGGTGGATTAGTGGTTAATCAACTAGGCCACGTCAGCTCGCCGGAGTTCTGGCCGGCGGCGACCAACAGTGCGGCGGCGATAGTGGTTTTGGTCGTTTCGGCCACCAAATGGACCGCGGAGATCACCGGAGTGAAGCTGAGGACGACCCGCGGCTCTTGGCGGAGTCCGTTGGGGTCGGGGTGGCCGGAGTTGACGGCGGTGAGCTCGGCTGCGGCCGCCGGGGTTCGGTCGTGCACGGGAGTGGTGCTGGAGCTCGAAGTCGAGCAAAGTGAGGCGCTAGGGATGCTCTACTGGGTTCTGTGAACGCATTGGACTCGCCGGGGTGACCAAATGGTCACCGGAGCTGCGTCGACGGCGAGCTCGGCGACGGCGGAGGTTCGGCCGTGGTGGAGATGAAGCTACGGTGAGGGAACGAGGGGGAGAGGAGGGGGAAACGGTGGCGTAGCTCACCGCGGTTGCAGTGGGCGTCGAAGCGGGCTCGGGGACGCGCTGGAGACGGCGAATTCGTCGGCGACGGTGGTCGGAGCCCGAAGAGGGGAACGGCGATGTGGCGGCGATGCAGGGCTTCCGGGGACTCGTGGAGCGGTGGGGAGGAAGAGGGAGTTGTGGCGGAGCTTCTGAGCTACTCGGGGGAGCGAGGGGTGGCCGGAGACAGTGGCTACGGCGAACGGCGGCGACGGTGTGCTTCGGCCGAGAGCGAGAGAGAGCGAGGGAGAAACGGGGGAGAGTGAGCGAGAGCAGGGGGGATCGGGACGGGCTGCGGACGTCGTCCACGCGGCCAGGAGGGCGTCGGCAAGCAGGAGGTGGCCGCGCGGCCGCGCGCGCGCGAGCACGCAGCAGCTTCGGGGCGTGGGGAGGAAGACGACGGGGAGCTACAGTGTTGGGCTGGGTCGGCTGCTAGCTGGGCCGGCCAGCTGGCTGGGCCGCACAGGTAAGTCTTTCCCCTTTCTTTTCTGTTTTCTGTTTTATTTAATATATCTGCAACTTTGTTGAATTAATTAAAATACCTAGGCAACTCCAAAATTCACCAAACTACTCTTGGTCCATAGTTGGATTATTTCCAACATGAAACATTTTAGTTTGGAGATATTTGAGCATTTAAATATTTTATATTATTTTAAATGCCCAAATTCAAATATCTATGATTTAATTCAAAGACCCTATGATGGCCTAGAAAAATGTGCACCACTTTTGTCAGAGGTTCTGAACCAAGGCTAAAATGATGGACATTTTAGAAGGGCATTTCAGGTTCATTGAAAAATTATTTTAGTAACCCTAGTTGGTTTCAGAGGGGACTGGGGGTTCTGTCATCCCCATTTCAAGTTTCTGATGAAAAAGTAAACATGATGCAACACTCTAATGCATGACTAGCTAGGGTGTGACAACTCACCCCCACTCAAAAGAATCTCGTCCCGAGATTTGGGTTCCTCCGAGAAGAAGGCGGGATATTCGAGTCGAAGACGATCCTCCCTTTCCCAAGTTGCTTCATCCTCAGAATGGTGCGACCATTTAACCTTGAGAAACTTGATATTATGACGTCGCGTGGTACGTTCGGCTTGATCGAGGATACGAATGGGGTACTCTCGATATGTAAGATTATCTTGGAGATCAAGCGTTTCGTGGTCCACTTCACGGATAGGATCCGAGAAGCAACGCCTGAGTTGAGAAACGTGGAAGACATCGTGAACTCTGGAGAGGTGCGGAGGTAGTTCCAATTGGTAGGCAACTTCTCCTCGTTTGGCAAGAATGCGAAAAGGTCCAATGTAACGAGGAGCCAATTTGCCTTTGATACCGAAACGATGGGTTCCCTTCAGAGGGGTGACCCGAAGGTAAGCCTTCTCGTCAACCTCGAAAGTCATAGCCTTATGTTTTCGGTCATATTGACTCTTTTGACGGGATTGGGCTGTTTTCAACTTTTCACGAACGATACGAACTTGTTCTTCTGCTTCCTGAATCATATCCGGGCCAAAGAATTGTCTTTCCCCGGTTTCTGACCAGTTAAGGGGTGTTCGACATCGTCGTCCATAGAGAACTTCAAAAGGGGCTTTACCCAAGCTAGATTGATAACTGTTGTTGTAAGCGAATTCGGCAAATGGAAGGCACTTCTCCCAGTCCATTCCGAAAGAGATAACGGAGGCTCGAAGCATGTCTTCTAGAATCTGATTGACGCGTTCCACTTGACCACTTGACTGAGGGTGGAAAGCGGTGCTAAAAGAGAGACGAGTTCCCATAGCATTTTGGAAACTTTCCCAAAATCGAGAGGTGAAAAGACTTCCTCGATCCGAATTGATTTCCAAAGGAACACCATGGAGAGACACTATCCGGGAGATGTATAAGTCTGCCAGCTGACTAGCGGTTATACTCTCACGAACAGGTAGGAAATGAGCTACTTTGGAAAGACGATCGACCACGACGAAAATAGCATTATTCCCTCTCTTGGTCCTGGGAAAACCGGTAATGAAATCCATACCAATTTTATCCCATTTCCATTCAGGAATAGCTAAGGGTTGAAGGGTGCCAGCAGGTCGTTGATGCTCTGCTTTTACACGACGACAGACGTCGCAATTTGCAATATACTAAGCAATTTCTCTCTTCATCCTAGTCCACCAGAACCTCTGGCGTAGGTCCTGATACATCTTAGTACTACCGGGATGAATGGTGAGAGGAGATTCATGGGCCTCCTTAAGGATCAACTGCCACAGATGCTGGTTCTTGGGAACCACTAGACGATTCTCAAAGTACACAACACCATGATCATTTGTGGAGAAACAACTAGCACCTCCGCTAGCAATGTTCTCCTTGATTTTAGATATTCCCTTATCTCGCTTTTGGGCAGCGATGATTTGATCCGTAAGAGTAGGTTTTGCCACCAAGGTGGAAAGAAAACCTTGAGGTACAATGTGAAGGTTAAGCTTCCGAAATTCCTCATGGAGAAGCGGTTGACTTTGTTGTAACATCAGATTGTTACAATAAGATTTACGACTTAGCGCATCAGCCATGACATTGGCTTTCCCTGGGGTATAGGTTATTCCTAAGTCGAAGTCTGTGATCAATTCAACCCAACGTCTCTGCCTGAGATTCAAATCCGGTTGGGTGAAGATGTACTCCAGACTTTGGTGATCAGTGAATATTTCGCAACGATTACCGAGGAGGTAATGTCGCCAGGTCTTGAGTGCATAGACTACGGCTGCAAGTTCTAGATCATGAGTAGGATAATTCTCCTCATGTGGGTGCAATTGTCGTGAAGCGTAAGCAATTACGTGCCGATCTTGCATAAGAATGCAACCTAGTCCTTGTCGCGAGGCGTCACAGTAGATAACAAAGTCCTTGGAGAAGTCTGGCGGTACCAGCACAGGAGCAGAAGTCAGGCGTCTTTTCAGTTCCTGAAAACTGTGCTCACATTGTGGAGTCCATTCGAACTTCTTATCTTTCTTGAGGAGTTCGGTTAGAGGTTTAGCAACTTTGGAGAAGTTCTCGACAAAGCGACGACAATAGCTCGCTAAGCCTAGAAAACTCCGAACTTGCTTGACCGATTCAGGTGGAGTCCAATCAAGGACGGCTTGAACTCGCTCAGGGTTAACAGCAATACCTTTACCAGATATTACATGACCCAGATAGGTCACTTCTGGCAACCAGAACTCACATTTTGAAAATTTGGCATAAAGGCGATGCTCACGAAGTTTCTGCAACACTAGCCTTAGATGTTCGGCATGTTCTTCCTCGTTCTTGGAGTAGATGAGTATATCATCGAGATAAACTATGACGAATTTATCCAAATACTCCATGAAGATTGAGTTCATTAACCGAGAAAAGGTGGCTGGAGCATTGGTTAAACCGAAGGACATGACGGTGTACTCGTATTGGCCATAACGAGTAACAAAGGCCGTTTTAGGAATGTCCCCGTTTCTGATTTTGATTTGATGGTAGCCCAACCTCAAATCCATCTTAGAGAAGACTGAAGATCCAGCGAGCTGATCATACAGGTCGTTGATCCTGGGAAGTGGATATTTGTTCTTGATTGTGACCAAATTGACAGGTCGGTAATCTACAACCATCCGGTCCGTACCATCCTTCTTCTTAACGAATAGGACGGGGCAAGCCCACGGAGATGAACTGGGGCGGATGAAACCCTTTTTCAAGGACTCATCGAGTTGTTTCTTAAGCTCGGCTAGTTCTAGGGGTGCCATCTTATAAGGCCTTCTAGCAATCGGAACGATTTCGGGGATGAGGTCTATTACGAACTCAACATCCCTGTCAGGTGGAACCCCTGGCAATTCTTCTGGAAAGACATCCGGGAAGTCACGGACTACCGGAACGTCCTCAAGGTCTGGCAAAGGGCTGGCGTTAAGAGAATATAATTGTCGCTTGGCTATTCGGGTCAAGACATTGACTATCTTGCCCGAAGGGTGGGTGAGTTGAACAGTCCTAGAGAAGCAATCAATTTGGGCATGATCGGCTGACATCCAGTCCATACCCAGAATGATATTAATATCTAAAGATTTAAGGGCTATCAAAGATGCAAGGAAAACAAGTCTGTCGACTTGGATCTCATTTCCATAACTTACCCTAGAGGTCTGCCATCTAGACCCAGGGGTAGAGATTTCCATAGTGGATGGCAAGTCACAGAATGCAACGTTATGCAAACGAGCATAATTTTCAGATATAAAGGAATGAGAGGCTCCTGTATCGAAAAGAACAGATGCCGGGTGGCAATTAACAAGAAGCGTACCGAGAACGACGTTGGGGTCCTCTTGAGCTTCTTCGGCAGAGATACAGTTGACATGGCCACGTGAAGCGGTGACCGGTTTGGCATGAAACACTTTTCCTGTCGGCTTGCCACGGCCAACAGCTTTAGCAGATTGATTGGGGTTGGTCTGGGGACACTCACGCATATAATGACCAGATTCCCCACACTTGAAACAAGTCACGGAACTGGTACGTGGAGGAGCATTATTGGTTGGACCCCCATAGGGCTTAGCTGGAGCAGACTGTTGAGCGGGGCGAGGCGCCTGGAAAGATGGCCTCGGTGTGAACCTGGGTGGCAGGGCGGTGTTGGGTACCCACACGCGGCGCTTCTGAGGACCAGCACCGGATGAGGAACCCGTGTCACGTCCATGCTTGCGTGTTGCGTCATAGTCAGTCTGACCAGTTTCAGCACTGATGGCTTTGTTGACGAGTTTCGAAAAAGATGTGCACTCATGCAGACGAAGGTCGCGGCGAAGCTCAGGACTAAGGCCCTTGCGGAACCTTGCTTGCTTCTTGGCGTCAGTAGAAACTTCCTCGGTTGCATATCGTGCAAGATTACCAAACTCCCTGCTATAGACATCCACGGAAAGTCGGCCTTGGGTGAAATTGCAAAATTCTTCACGCTTGCGGTCCATGAGACCCTCCGGAATGTGATGTTCACGGAAAGCGTCGCTGAATTCAGCCCAAGTTGTGACATGGCCCGCTGGGCGCATAGCTCCATAATTCTCCCACCATAGACTGGCGGGGCCTTCAAGATGATATGCAGCAAAGGTGACCTTGTCAGCCTCAGCTACCAGCGCCGAACGCAGTTTGTGAGAGATACTGCGAAGCCAGTCATCAGCGTCGAGAGGCTCGACGGAGTGGTGGAACGTGGGTGGATGCAATTTGATAAAATCACTGAGTGACACCACGTTAGCCCTCTGATGGTGTGCTGTGTTCTGTTCAATACGCTCCAACAAACGGTTTGTCTCCCGCTTGTTTCTCTCAGCTTCCATCATCACTTCGGCTAGTGAAGGAGGATGAGGCAGATTTTCATTCCTGGCTTCACTGCCTTCGGCCTGCTCTTGGGAAGCAGGATTAGCGCGTGTGTTGACCATCCTAGGTAAACAAGACAATGATTTAGTCAGAATGATGAAATTCCGACATGGGATACATAATGTAAGAAATAACTCGGAATGCAAGATGATCATCCGTATGACATGGTAGATACAGAAACTGCTTCTTTATTCCATCGTCATACACACCATACAAGGTTTAGTACAAGACCAAACAAAGTACTATTACGGTGAGAAAAGGATTACATCTCATCGGAGGCATTCCAAGCTCCTATACATTATTTTTCTACATCTCCGGAAGAGTACAAACTAGGTCATATCCCACGAGACACGCAGGACAATAGACGACACAGCTAGTGCGAACTAGTGATACTACTACTAACTCAGACCGATCCGTAGTAGTCCTCGTAGAAGTCACCTCCATAGCCTGGAAGTTCAACATGATCATCCGGAAACAGACGGTCTCGCGGAGCTTGTGGACCATAAGGGCTAGGATGAGGCCTTGGACCAACAAACGGTGGCCTGCGGGGACCGCGAGGTGGGGTGATGCCTCCTACATCACGCCAAACCATCACGTCCGGCAGAGCAGATCTCAGAGGATAGAGATCGCGCATATCTGAATATCCAGCTTGCACCGCCGGTGCGAACCGAGTCAAGGTGGCCCAGTGGTCAGCACGGGTATTGAAGAGCTCTAACCTTAAGGCCCGATTTTCACGGTCCTTATCCTCGAGCATCTCAGCCGTGGTGCGAGTCCGTGAATCCTCCTGAGTGGAGTCAGCATAGATAGCCTGGAGATACCCTTGTGCTCCCGGAAGTGATCCTGGCATATACCGGAAATCAGAGTCCCGAAATAGACCAGATCTGACTCGCATAATGGTCATCATAGAGTAGGCGGCATCCTGCACAGCCATCTCGATAGTAACCCCGAGTCCATAGGAGCAGTGAAGAGGCTCAGTGGATCCAGGATAAGATGGAAATATCCTGACAGTGCAGAGATACTGGCTTTGATTAAAATCTCGGAATTGCTCTTCGACCGTGTACTCAGGATACCAGCGGTATCCAGCCTCAGTCATTACCCTGACCAACTTAGCAGTATGGCCGGGTACATCTAGGCATCGAGTTAGGCGAACCACTTGATTGAGGTCGCGAGTGGCCATCTGAAAGCACAATTATAATGCAAAGGCATTAGAATTTCTAGCAAATTTCGGCAGCATAACAGCTGTAAATGCTCAAAAAGGATATTGAGACATTTGACAAAGGATTTCGTACACACTCAACATCATCATATCAAGTCTTGAAACCATTCCTACCACAAAATGTGGTAGTAGAACTGAACTAGGCTTGTAACCATCAAACTTATAAGGTACTACTGATTAGTAACACGTGATCCTGATAGAGAGAACAGATCCTAATTCCTTAACCCCCGGTGGAAGAATGGACTGACTCAGATCAGAATGTCACAAGGTATAAGGAGTAAAAAGAGCCTTACGTTCCAACCCACAAACAATTCCCCTACATATAACTAAAGAATTTCTAGACTCAACATCGACCAGTTTGGCTTAGAGAACCTACAGGCAGTCCGGCTCTGATGCCAACGCTGTCAGGACCCCGACTCGATGTCACATCGATCTAGCTGGTAACACCTCATATCACTTTGCGGCCTCACGCACGGTATCCCCACGGGTGTCGTCTTACCTTTTTCCCGGGACCGTTTGCGCCTTTTGGCTCACGTATATGATAGTGTCGCTAGCATCCATATGATAAAGAGCCCGGGCTGACATGACTAGTCGTAAACCCAAAGTGGCACAGACTTACAGGGACAGGCATCCATGACCCAGCTTCGAACGTGTCGGTCATCAGCAAGTGGGTCCGAGCTGTAGCACTGGGCTAGCAGGACTCCGGTAAACCGGGCTGTAGCGGGCTAACAGGACTCCGGTACTCAAAGCGTGACATTTCCCCGAAGGGACAGACACAGGAACGAAGAAGGACACATGCCGGCCAGCCTAAGTGTTCCAGAGCAGTAGCAAGCTACCATGGCTCAGCGGTAACACTAGGAGACATTTCCCGGTAAGAGAGGCTACTAAAGATAAACAACTAGATAGTCAGATCCCACACATACCAAGCATTTCAATCATACACACAATATGCTCGATATGTGCAATTACAACGAAGCATCACAACATGACTCTACGACACAAGTACTTTATTTAGGGCTCAGAGAGCCATACATAACATACACACAAAGTACGGGTCTCACGACCCAACATACAAGTCATACAATCATACAAGCCAACAGCGGAAGTAACTTGTCTGGGTACAGACAACTAGTAAAATAAAAGAGGCTTGGAAAGCCTGGCTATACTATGTGGTCCTTCACAAGCTCAGGGTCACCACCTGGGTCTTTTAGCCTACTCGTTGATGTCCACGTCTACATAAAACCCATCAGAAGGGGTTGCAGCGTCTTCTGTAAAAATGTAGAATATAGCAACATGAGTACAAAGGTACTCAGCAAGACTTACATCAGATCCTACATACATGCATAGTATCAAGAAGGGTTGGTGGAGTTATTGCAGCAAGCCAGCTTTGACTCTTGGCTAGACTATCCTACGATACTCCATTTGAAACAGTTTTGCGCACACGAGTCCACTATTCACCACTTCAATACACTACCGAGGATCCACCTCCGTCTTCCTACGGAAGAGCCATCCTCGGCACTCACACTTATCTTGAGGCTTTTAGTAGTTTCCATTTACTTGTCTATGAACTGTATAGGCAACCAAGTAGTCCTTTACCGCGGACGCGGCTATTCGAATAGATCATGATAACCCTGCAGGGGTGTACTTCTTCATACATGTTTCCACCACTTAGCGTCTGCACACGACATGTGCTCGGCAGACTTCAAGCGAAAGCCGACGTGGGTGTAGACCACGACCTACCTAAACACTTAAGCCTCTAGTCTAGGTTTATCGCCTATCCAGGTTCCATCCGCAGGGAGTCCGGCCGAGGTTTCCCATACGGCCCCGAACGATGTGAACAGGGTTCCCGAGATACCTAACGGGTATTCGGTACACCCGGCCACGTACCTACCGCATCACAGCCCACCCCTACGGTCAGCGCTGTCCACGGCCTCCAGTAGGCTACAAACACCAGAAACTACTTGCAACTCCTGGACAGAGAGCTAGGGTGAATAAGAAGTCGAGCGGGGTCTTATTTCAGGGCCCAATGCATGGTAGTAGCTGTATCTTAAATCACACATACAGATCTCAGTGCTTAAGGTCGGCTTCAATGAAACAACCCACCATGTACTCCTACATGGCCTCTCATCGATACCTTTACCAATCGTGTTCACCGCACCACTCTTATTACCGACATAATCATTTCACTCTAGCCCATCACCCAGATGAACCAGACCTGACACAACTCTAAGCATAGCAGGCATAGCAAGGTAGGAACAACACATACATATGGCTCAATCAACTCCTACACATGCTAGTGGGTTTCATCTAGTTACTGTGGCAATGACAGGTCATGCAGAGGAAATGGGTTCAACTACCGCAGCACACAGCAGTTTGAATCGCGTTGTCTTAATGCAGTAAAAGAGAGCAGGAGCGAGAACATGGGATTGTATCGATATGATCAAATGGTTGGTTGCTTGCCTGATGGTTCGTTGCACGGATACGGTTCTTCGTTAGGGTAGTCACGGTACTCCTCGGGGACAGATCCTGTCGCAAAGGATAACGATACACAGGCATCACCAAACAATGTGCAACAATATGATGCATGCATGAAACATGGCAATATGAGTGTGTTGGGCAAATGCAACTAAAGCCAGGAGGGTTTGAACAAATTTGAATCAAAGATTCAAATTTCAAATTCAAATATGGCCTTTTAAAGTGCCTTTTCTTATTCTGATTAAAACATCAATTTAACTTGTTTGATCATGCATGAAAATAGTACAGATGGATAGATTGGATTTTTCTGATCATTTTTCATATATAATTTGTCCAATTTGGAGTTACAGAATAAAAGTTATGAATTTTTGAAGTTTAAATAATATTCTGGAATTTCCTGATTTAATTTAAATCCAGAAATTCAGTTACTGCGTCAGCCTGACATCACAGTGACATCAGCAGGTCAACAGGGCTGGCTCGGGTCAAACCTGACGTGTGGGGTCCACACGTCAGTGTCACAGGGGCTAATCCCGCGTTGACCCCGGGCTGGTTAGCTTTGACTAAGCCCTGGGCCCACTTGTCAGCGTCAGTAGGTGGTGGATTAGTGGTTAATCAACTAGGCCACGTCAGCTCGCCGGAGTTCTGGCCGGCGGCGACCAACAGTGCGGCGGCGATAGTGGTTTTGGTCGTTTCGGCCACCAAATGGACCGCGGAGATCACCGGAGTGAAGCTGAGGACGACCCGCGGCTCTTGGCGGAGTCCGTTGGGGTCGGGGTGGCCAGAGTTGACGGCGGTGAGCTCGGCTGCGGCCGCCGGGGTTCGGTCGTGCACGGGAGTGGTGCTGGAGCTCGAAGTCGAGCAAAGTGAGGCGCTAGGGATGCTCTACTGGGTTCTGTGAACGCATTGGACTCGCCGGGGTGACCAAATGGTCACCGGAGCTGCGTCGACGGCGAGCTCGGCGACGGCGGAGGTTCGGCCGTGGTGGAGATGAAGCTACGGTGAGGGAACGAGGGGGAGAGGAGGGGGAAACGGTGGCGTAGCTCACCGCGGTTGCAGTGGGCGTCGAAGCGGGCTCGGGGACGCGCTGGAGACGGCGAATTCGTCGGTGACAGTGGTCGGAGCCCGAAGAGGGGAACGGCGACGTGGCGGCGATGCAGGGCTTCCGGGGACTCGTCGAGCGGTGGGGAGGAAGAGGGAGTTGTGGCGGAGCTTCTGAGCTACTCGGGGGAGCGAGGGGTGGCCGGAGACAGTGGCTACGGCGAACGGCGGCGACGGTGTGCTTCGGCCGAGAGCGAGAGAGAGCGAGGGAGAAACGGGGGAGAGTGAGCGAGAGCAGGGGGGATCGGGACGGGCTGCGGACGTCGTCCACGCGGCCAGGAGGGCGTCGGCAAGCAGGAGGTGGCCGCGCGGCCGCGCGCGCGCGAGCACGCAGCAGCTTCGGGGCGTGGGGAGGAAGACGACGGGGAGCTACAGTGTTGGGCTGGGTCGGCTGCTAGCTGGGCCGGCCAGCTGGCTGGGCCGCACAGGTAAGTCTTTCCCCTTTCTTTTCTGTTTTCTGTTTTATTTAATATATCTGCAACTTTGTTGAATTAATTAAAATACCTAGGCAACTCCAAAATTCACCAAACTACTCCTGGTCCATAGTTGGATTATTTCCAACATGAAACATTTTAGTTTGGAGATATTTGAGCATTTAAATATTTTATATTATTTTAAATTCCCAAATTCAAATATCTATGATTTAATTCAAAGACCCTATGATGGCCTAGAAAAATGTGCACCACTTTTGTCAGAGGTTCTGAACCAAGGCTAAAATGATGGACATTTTAGAAGGGCATTTCAGGTTCATTGAAAAATTATTTTAGTAACCCTAGTTGGTTTCAGAGGGGACTGGGGGTTCTGTCATCCCCATTTCAAGTTTCTGATGAAAAAGTAAACATGATGCAACACTCTAATGCATGACTAGCTAGGGTGTGACAGGTAATCACATACAAATCTTCCTTATAACCCTAGCGTCATCAAACCTTAAGTGTGTAGACCCTACGGGTTCGGGAATCATGCAGACATGATTGAGACAGCTCTCCGGCCAATAACCAACAGCGGGATCTGGATACCCATGTTGGCTCCTGTCGATGTCAAAACCGGCGGATCTCGGGTAGGGGGTCCTGATCTGTGCGTCTTAGGCTGATGGTAACGGGAAGCAAGGGACACAATGTTTACCCAGCTTCGGGCCCTCTCGATGGAGGTAAAACCCTACTTCCTGCTTGATTAATATTGAAGATATGAGTAGTACAAGAGTAGATCTACCACGAGATCGTAGAGGCTAAACCCTAAGAGCTAGCCTATGATGGTATGATTGTAATTGTGATCGGCCTTCTAAGGACCAACCTCTCCGGTTTATATAGACACCGGAGGGGGCTAGGGTTTACATGGAGTCGGTTACAAGGAAGGAAACACAATATCCGGATCGCCAAGCTTGTTTTCCACGCAAAGGAGAGTCCCATCCGGACACGGGCTGAAGTCTTGAGTCTTGTATCTTCACGCTTCAATAGTCCGGACGATGTATACAGTCCGGCTGTCCGGATACCCCTTAATCCAGGACTCCCTCCGTAGCCCCTGAACCAGGCTTCAATGACGATGCCGGAGCACAGTCTTGTCTTCGGCATTGCAAGGCGGGTTCCTTCTCCGAATACTCCAATATACCTACTATGATGAATAGTCTCCTGCTTCCCATCAATGTCGCACTCCTCGGCTTCAGTGCCTCAATAATGACCATCTCCATGTGTCGAGCGAATGCGAGGAGCCGAGGTATTTTTGCATTTGCCACCCCCGATCCTTCAGACTGGCCGTCTGATACATCCATTTTGCATCATGCTTGTATATCAATATTTATTGCATTATGGGCTATTATTACACATTATATCTGAATACTTATGGCTATTCTCTCTTATTTTACAAGGTTTACCTTGCAGAGGGGGAATGCCGGCAGCTGGAATTCTGGCTGGAAAAGGAGCAAATGTTGGAACCCTATTCTGCACAACTCCAAAAGACCTGAGACTCCACAAAACAACTTTTTGGAATTAATAAGAATTTATGGGCGAAAGAAATAGGCCAGGGGGCCCACACCCTGTCCAGGAGACAGGGGGCGCGCCCCCCCTAGGGCGCGGCCCCTATCTCCTAGGCCCCCTGGTGGGCCTCCGACGTCCATCTTCTGCTATATCATCACTTTTCCCCTGGAAAAAATCATGGGCAAGCTTACGGGACGAAACTCCGCCGCCACGAGGTGGAACCTTGGCGGAATCAATCTAGGGCTCTGGCGGAGCTGTTCTACCGAGGAAACTCCCCTCCGAGAGGGGGAAATCATCACCAACGTCATCACCAACGATCCTCTCATCGGGAGGGTGTAAATCTCCATCAACATCTTCACCAGCACCATCTCCTCTCAAAACCCTAGTTCATCTCTTGTATCCAATCTTGTATCAGAACCACAAATTGGTACCTGTGGGTTGCTAGTAGTGTTGATTACTCCTTGTAGTTGATGTTATTTGGTTTACTTGGTGTAAGATCATATGTTCAGATCCTTTATGCATATTATTACTCCTCTGATTATGAACATGAATATGCTTTGTGAGTAGTTATGTTTGTTCCTGAGGACATGGGTGAAGTCTTGCTATTAGTAGTCATGTGAATTTGGTATTCGTTCGATATTTTGATGAGATGTATGTTGTCTTTCCTCTAGTGGTGTTATGTGAACATCGACTACATGACACTTCACCATTATTTGGGCCTAGAGGAAGGAATAGGGAAGTAATAAGTAGATGATGGGTTGCTAGAGTGACAGAAGCTTAAACCCTAGTTTATGCGTTGCTTCGTTAGGGGTTGATATGGACCCATATGTTTAATGATGTGGTTAGGTTTACCTTAATACTCCTTTTTGTAGTTGTGGATGCTTGCAATAGGGGTTAATCATAAGTGGGATGCTTGTCCATGTTAGGGCAGTACCCAAGTGCCGGTCCACCCACATATCACATTATCAAAGTACCGAACGCGAATCTTACGAACATGATGAAAACTAGCCTGACGATAATTCCCAATGTGTCCTCGGGAGCTCCTTTTTCATTATTAGAATTTGTCCAGGCTTATCCTTTTCTACATAAAGAATTGGGCCACCTTGCTGCACTTTATTTACTATATTTACTTTATTTAATTTTTGCTCGTTACTATTTATCTTATCACAAAACTATCTATCACCTACTATTTCAGTGCTTGCAGAGAAAACCTTACTGAAAACCGCTTATCATTTCCTTCTGCTCCTCGTTGGGTTCGACACTCTTACTTATTGAAAGGACTACGATAGATCCCCTATACTTGTTGGTCATCACCGTCTATTTGAAGAGACAGGAATTCTTAGATCCAAACCTCACTCTCCCCCCTCGAGCAAGCATCCCATAGAGTGCTCCGGAAAAAACCATTCCAACATGGCCGGTCGTCGCAACTCTTCTGCTCGCTCTCCTCGCTCCAAGTCAGGGGATTGGGAAGAGTGCTCAGTTCCTCATAGCCGTTTGATAAAATTACAAACCCAAGGGTTTCTTCCACCGGCGTTTATGCTCCCCATTCGAGCCGGAATAGCCACTTATAATGGAGGGGAACAAGCGGAGAGATCTCCTAATCCATCTCCAGAGGAGAAAATATGCCTCATCCCGCATCTGCTAAGGGGCGTCGGGTTTCCTATCCACCCGTTTCTTCGCGGGCTCCTGGAGTTCTATGGTCTCCAGTTGCACAACCTTACCCCTGCCTCCATACTACACATAGCAGGGTACGTTGCCCTTTGCGAGCTATTTTTAGGCCGAGAATCTCACTTCGGGTTATGGAAGAAGCTGTTCTGCCTTGTCCCCCGCACCCAGGGAGAATCCCTGTGTCAAGTGGGCGGGGCTGAAGTATGGCGCATTGCCGAGATCAGATACTTATCCGTCACTCCCAAGAAGGCACCAGAGAACTGGCCTTCAGAGTGGTTTTACATTGATGACGTTCCCCTTTCGGATCCAGTCCATACAGGTCTCCCCAAGTTCAGTAACGCCCCACCGAGGGCACGTCTAAGTTGGCACCCCCGGGGCCCCCAAGAGGAGGATACCAGGGAAATACATTTCCTGATGAGCAGGATAAAGTTACTGGCCAAATCCAGACTGACGATAGTCGAGGTCATGGCAATATGCATAATGCGGGGAGTGCAACCGCTTCAATATCGGGGGAAGCCCATGTGGCACTTCAACGGGGAAGACGACACCACCCATTGCGGCCATAAGGGTCCGGACTCCTCCACTACTCTGGCAAGGATACTGTCCGGTTTATACAAAGGGGAAGAGGAAGAATTCCTTCGCATTAAACTGCGGGACAGATTCTCCATGTACAACCCCCCAGAGTGGGTAAGTCGTCATTCCTTTCCCTGCTTCACTTACTTTAGTGTTCTCTTCTAAGATTACCCGCATCGATGTTTCTGAGCAGGAACTAAGGAGGGCCATATAAGGAATCTTCAGCCCCTCCCCGCAGCCAGAGGACCCCGGAAGGGCCCTAGATCCTGGACTCGAAGAAGATCCGGATATTACCGTGGAGGTTGTCAATGGGTTATTTTATCAAGCAAGCTATGATGGTGCCTCGGTGGCCATTATTGCCGACTATCCCGGACTGCTCCCTGTGTTGCGTGTAAGCCAAACTAAAAACCCTATCATCTGAAGAGGACTCCCCTCAGATGTCATGCCTTACCCTTGAGGCGTCATGCTGTTTGTAGAGACGACGGTCGGAGCACGGGGCCGAGCCCCTTGGGACTCGTCGACCACGGGCGTCCGGACCGGGCAGGCTCAAGAGGAAGGCGGTGAGGGTCGACACACCGCTGCAGAGGTAAAGTAAAAACCTGTCCCGCGATTATGGTATTTGAAATATAATAGCGCCCTTTGTGTCTGGCAGGAAGAGGAGCAGCCGGACTATATCCGGGGATCCCGCCAATCACGCCTCCACCAGCCGGGTTCCAGAACTGACTTCGAGGGCGGAGGCGGACACGGGGCCAGTACCGCATAGTTCTCCGACAGAGGACGCGGATATGCTTTCGGCCACGAACTCCGAAGTGGAGAGCGCCATGAATCACCGGCGCAGGAGGGCCGTGCTTCGGAACAACATCTTTTCCGAAGAGGCATTTAATGCCTTCAATTTGGGGGATGCATACATCCAAGCAGCTCAAGGCGGGCTTGCCCGAGCGACAGACCAGTATACCAAAGATATACGGGTAAGAAATTTTGATAAGCATGTATAGCAGTAGCCCCTAAGACTTGCAATGGTTGAAACAATTGTTTTAAGGATCAAATTATGTGCAGGTCCTTGTAGAGAAGAATGAACAATTGGCTCGGGAGCTGGAGGAATGCAAGGCCCAGCTGAGGGACACGGTTGCCAAGTTAGAGGAATCCTAGAAGGCCTCATCTGATAACATTTGTCTCAATTGTACGAAGATGCACCAGTTAGTAAACGGTTGGTATGACTAGTCTAACAGAAAATTCTGCAGACAATCCCTGGGTGAATCCGGAGGGCGTAACAGATGATGACTCGCATCTCAAAAGGCAACTAAAGGCTGGCGAGTGCATTCTTATGCAAGTTAGGCAGGAGAAGAACAATCTTCAAGATGCCAATATCCGGCTGGACGTGGAACTAAAATACGTCCGCGCTCAGCTGGCGGACTCCATGAAGGAGAACAAAAGGCTTCGATGCGGTATTTTCGGTAAGTGCCTAGACGAACTATATTACAGTTCGACGAGGAAGTGTATTGAAAGAATTTTGCTTGTAGACCTGTTAATGGGTCGCCCCGAGGAGGAGATGCCCTCATCTGCAGGTGATGTACTACAAGACCTTTCACAATTGCACGAGCGGGCTCGGTGGGTGATGCATGGCATTGCTCAGGCCTTATGGCCATCAAGCTTCCTGCCGAATGGCATGGGGGAGCTTGTGGATCTGCTCCAAGGAGCTCGGCGGTGCTTCCGATTGTGGAAGATGTCAGCCTGCCGGCAAGGTGCAAGGGAAGCCTGGGCTATGGTGAAGACGCGCTACACCAAGCTGGACCTGAATCATATGGCCGAAGTAGGACCAGCGGGGCCCGATGGGCAAGAAATTCTCGTAAGTCTGGTATATGACCAGGTAGCGTTAGCCGCCAAGTATTCTCAACAGGATTGTAAGCTAGATAGCCTGTTGGATGGTATAGAGGAGGAATATAGTCAATCCAAGTGACTGTGTAATTCAATGGGCATAAGTAGCCCCTAGCCGGATTAAAATCAATTGTCATGGCGGAACTTTTCGCTTCAGCCCCCGGATCCTACAGTCCGGGGTGTGTCCGAATACCCGCTCGGTTATACATAACCGGGGTATGCGTGGAAACCAGGCGTAGGGGTCATAAGTGCTTGAACAGACAAGTATCCAACTAGTTATGTTATATTACATGGATAGTAAGAAACATCTTCCAGGGAGAATAGTTCCATTAGGGGTTCCTTTCCCTGGGTACGCATGCGACGATGCGCATGTCCGGACTAGGAATGATGGCGCAGGATACAAGACTTCTGGGGATTTACGTTGTAATAAACGAATACATCTTTTATTCACCGATCAAATATTCTCTTAAGGAAACTAGCTTTCGGCTTCACCCAGTCTGAGGTACACATCCGGCTGAACCGGCAGTAACAATCGTAGAGGTGCTCCCATTATGCCCTAGCCGAATTAATGGGAACATAGGGCATAAACACAAGAGCCAGGCAACCCAGCTTTGCCACATCTTAAGTCGTATCGATGCATATAATGGTAAAGAAAAGGCACATATGGAAAAAGAAATGCATATGATATGGGCGAAAAGCCATTAGAGTATTTATTTTTAGCTTCCGTATAGGAAGCCCCCAGGTATTGCTTACACACATAGTGCGGTCGGAGTAATCCAGAAGTCCGTACTGTATTAAATACTTTGTGTGAAGAGGAAAGAAAAGAGAAAAAAAAGTCGAGAAAGGAGAAGGGATGGAGCATAAATAAAAGGGAAGGAGTAAGGAGACGAACATTGAGTTCGGCGTTAGGCGTAGAATCTCCGGAGTCTGGCCGCGTTCCATGGGTTCGGCTCGAGTCTGTTATTGGATGCATTACATAAGCGTTACGCTCCTCCGGTGAGAACTTTGTTGATGACAAAGGGACCTTCCCACTTGGGTTTGAGCTTGTCCTTCTTCTTCTCCGGTAGGCGTAGAATGAGTTTGCCAATATTGTAAGTTTTGGCCCGTACTTCTCTGCTTTGGTATCGTCGAGCCTGCTGTTGATAGAATGCGGAGCGGGCTTTTGTGACGTCGCGCTCCTCCTCCAGGGAAGCCAAGTTATCCTGCCGATCCAGCTCGGCTTCCTTCTCTTCGTACATGCGTACGCGTGGCGAATCATGTATTATGTCGCAGGGTAGAACTGCTTCCGCGCCGTACACCATAAAAAATGGTGTATATCCGGTGGTGCGATTCGGCGTGGTCCGCAGCCCCCAGAGTACGGAGTCGAGCTCCTCGACCCAGTGCATATCTGATTCTGTCAAAGATCGCACTAGTCTGGGTTTGATGCCGCTCATGATGAGACCGTTTGCCCATTCGACCTGGCCATTTGTTTGGGGATGGTAGACGGAAGCGTAGTCGAGCTTAATGCCCATTTTGCCGCACCAAGTTTTCACCTCATCGGCTGTGAAATTGGAGCCATTATCAGTGATGATGCTGTGGGGGACACAGTATCGGTGTACGACCCCAGATATGAAGTCTATGACTGGTCCGGATTTGGCCGTTTTGACTGGTTTGGCTTCTATCCATTTGGTGAACTTGTCCACCATGACCAATAAGTATTTTTTCTTATGGCTTCCTCCTTTAAGAGGTCCGACCATATCCAGCCCCCAGACCGCGAAGGGCCAGGTTATGGGGATTGTTTGGAGGGCGATAGGGGGCATATGACTCTGATTGGCGAAGAGCTGGCAACCGACGCAGTGTTGGACAAGGTCCCGTGCGTCTGCTCGGGCCATCGGCCAATAGAAGCCTGTACGGAAAGCCTTGATGACTAGTGCCTGAGCCGCGGCGTGGTGCCCGCCCAGTCCGGCATGGACTTCAGCCAAGAGCTTCCGCCCTTCCTCCTCGGAGATGCATCTTTGGAGCACTCCGGTGGCACTTTTCTTGTAGAGTTCCCCTTCGTGGACTTTGTAAGCTTTAGAACGTCGGACGATGCAGCGTGCTTCATTTTGGTCTTCTAGGAGCTCCTGCCTATTTAGGTAGGCCAAGAAAGGCTTAGTCCATGGGGCGCCTATGGCCAAGATTTTGTGGGCCGAAGATGTTATTTCGGTGGCAGAGTCTCCGATTATGTCTGATGGTTCGGAATCTGGGGGTGTGTTTGGATCCGTGCTGGTATTACCAGACTCCCCTTCCCATACCACGGATGGCTTGAACAACCTTTCTAGGAATATGTTAGGTGGGACGGGGTCGCGTTTAGCACCGATGCGGGCGAGAACGTCAGTCGTGTGATTGTTTTCTTGAGCCACATGGTGGAATTCGAGCCCCTTGAACCGAGCTGACATTTTGAGGACGACATTACGGTAGGCCGCCATTTTTGGATCCTTGGCATCAAAGTCTCCGTTTATTTGTGATATTGCGAGGTTCGAATCCCCATGCACTTCCAGGTGTTGGATGCCCATAGAGACTGCCATCCGAAGACCATGCAACAGAGCCTCATATTCGGCTGCATTAATTGTTGGAGTCTGTGTATAATATTTGGAGGACGTACTGGACCGTGTCTCCGGTGGGAGACGTCAGGACTACACCTGCTCCCAATCCGGCCAGCATTTTCGAGCCGTCGAAGTGCATGATCCAGTTGGAGTACCCGCCGTACTCTTTAGGGAGTTCGGCTTCTGTCCATTCGGCCAAAGAGTCAGCCAGTACTTGCGACTTGATGGCCCGCCATGGTTTGTATATTATGTCGAACAGAAGGAGCTCGATAGCCCATTTAGCTCGATAGCTCGATGGCCCATAGCGTCGCGGTTATTTATTATGTCATTGAGTGGAACTTCGGAGGCCACCGTAATTGAACACTCTTGAAGTAGTGTCGTAGCTTCTGGGATGCCATGAAGACCGCGTATGCTATTTTTTGATAGCGTGGGTATCGAGATTTGCATGGGGTGAGTACTGTGGATACGTAATAAACCAGCTTTTGGAGCGGGAATTTGCATCTGTCAACCTCTCGTTCGAAAACAAGGACTGCGCTTACAACTTGATGTGTTGCCGCTATGCATAGTAGCATGGCTCACCGATATTTGGCGCTGTTAGGACTGGATTACTGGCCAGTAAGGTCTTTATTTCATCGAGTCCAGCCGCGGCTGCATCCGTCCACACGAAGTGTTCGGTGCGCCGAAGGAGGCGGTAAAGAGGTAATGCCTTTTCTCCTAACCTGGAGATAAAACGGCTCAAAGCGGCCACGTATCCAGCTAGTTTCGGGATGTGCTTGAGGTCTGTTGGTATATCCAACTACGATAGAGCTCGGATTTTTGCCTAATTCGCTTCAATTCCTCTATTGGAAACAATGAAGCCCAGCAGTTTCCCCGAGGGGACGCCGAAAACGCATTTTTTCCGGATTCAACTTGATGTCGTATGTCCGGAGGTTATCAAATGTAAGCCTCAAGTCATCTATTAGGGTTTCGACGTGTCTTGTTTTTATGACCACGTCGTCCATATATGCCTCCACTGTTTTGCCGATTTGTTTTTCCAGGCATGTTTGAATCATGCGTTGATAGGTTGCACCGGCATTCTTAAGCCCGAAAGGCATAGTGTTGAAGCAAAAAGGGCCATATGGCATTATGAAAGCTGTTGCAGCTTGGTCGGACTCTGCCATCTTTATTTGATGGTATCCAGAGTATGCGTCGAGAAAGCATAGCGAGTCATGTCCAGCTGTGGCATCGATAATTTGATCGATGCGAGGGAGGGGAAAGGGATCCTTGGGGCAAGCCTTGTTGAGGTCTTTGAATTCGACGCATAGGCGCCAGGATTTGTCCTTCTTTGGTACCATTACCAAGTTTGCCAGCCAATCCGGATGTTTAATATATCTGATGAGTCCAGCCCCGATTAGCTTGGCTAGCTCTTCCCCCATTGCTTGTTGTTTGGGCTCTGAAAATCACCTTAGGGTTTGTTTGACAGGTTTGTATCCCTTTAGTACGTTAAGGCTGTGTTCGGCCAAACCACGCGGGATGCCTGGCATGTCCGATGGGTGCCAGGCGAAAATGTCCCAATTCTCGCGTAAAAAGTCTCGTAGTGCGGCGTCCATTGCGGGGCTCAACTATGTCCTGATGGAAGCTGTCTTCGTGGGGTCCGTTGGATGGACTTGGAATTTGAATATCTCGTCTGCGGGTTTAAATGAGGTGGACTTGGGTCGCTTGTCGAGTATCATGTCGTCCCTGTCCATGGTGGCCCATAGCGTTGTTAATTCTTCGGCTGCTACGACTTCGGATAATGCTTCCAGGGCTAGTGCTGCGTTTTTGTTTTCGGCACGAAGTGCGATGTCCGGATCACTGGCTAAAGTGATGATTCCATTGGGCCCGGGCATTTTAAGCTTCATGTACCCGTAATGGGGTATGGCTTGAAATCTCGTAAACGCGTCCCGCCCTAGAAGGGCGTGGTATCCGCTGTTAAAAGGAGCCACTGGAATGTGATTTCTGAAGGAAATATGCCCTAGAGGCAATAATAAAGTTATTATTTATTTCCTCATATCATGATAAATGTTCATTATTCATGCTAGAATTGTATTAACCGGAAACATGATACATGTGTGAATACATAGACAAACTTAATGTCACTAGTATGCCTCTACTTGACTAGCTCATTAATCAAAGATGGTTATGTTTCCTAACCATAGACATGAGTTGTCATTTGATTAACGGGATCACATCATTAGGAGAATGATGTGATTGACATGACCCATTCCGTTAGCTTAGCACTTGACCGTTTAGTATGTTGCTATTGCTTTCTTCATGACTTATACATGTTCCTATGACTATGAGATTATGCAACTCCCTTTTACCGGAGGAACACTTTGTGTGCTACCAAACGTCACAACGTAACGAGGTGACTATAAAGGAGCTCTACAGGTGTCTCCAAAGGTACATGTTGAGTTGGCGTATTTTGAGATTAGGATTTGTCACTCCGATTGTCGGAGAGGTATCTCTGGGCCCTCTCGGTAATGCACATCACTATAATACTTACAAGCAATGTAGCTAAAGAGTTAGTTACGGAACGATGCATTACGTAACGGGTAAAGAGACTTGCTAGTAACAAGATTGAACTAGGTATTGACATACTGACGATCGAATCTCGGGCAAGTAACATACCGATGACAAAGGGAACAACGTATGTTGTTATGCGGTTTGACCGACAAAGATCTTCGTAGAATATGTGGGAGCCAATATGGCCATCCAGGTCCCACTATTGGTTATTGACCGGAAATGTGTCTCGGTCATGTCTACAAAGTTTTCGAACCCGTAGGGTCCGCACGCTTAACGTTTCGTTGACGATATAGTATTATATGAGTTATGTATGTTGGTAACCAAATGTTGTTCGGAGTCCCGGATGAGATCACGGACATGACAAGGAACTCTGGATTGGTCCGAAGATAAAGTTTGATATATGGGATAATAGTGTTTGATGTCCGGAAGGGTTCTGAAATTCACCGAAAGGGGTTCCGGATGTTTCCCGAAATGTTTGGGTACGAGAACACATTATTTGGGCCAAAGGGGAAAGCCCACAAGGTTTTTGGATAGCGCAAAAGGAAATTTTGCGGAGTCCAGGGGCCAGGCGCTAGGGTCCCTGGTGTCTGGGTCCAGACGCCGGGAACTCTGGCGTCTGGCCCTGGAGTCCGAGAAGGACTCTTGCCTTTCGGGTGAAACCAACTTTGTGGACGCTTTTACTTCAAGTTTCGACCCCAAGGCTCAACATATAAATAGAGGGGCAGGGCTAGCACCAAAGACACATCAACAAAACACCAAGCCGTGTGCCGGCAACCCCGTCCCCTCTAGTTTATCCTCCGTCATAGTTTTCATAGTGCTTAGGCGAAGCCCTGCGGAGATTGTTCTTCACCAACACCGTCACCACACCGTCGTGCTGCCGGAACTCATCTACTACTTCGCCCATCTTGCTGGATCGAGAAGGCAAGGACGTCATCGAGCTGAACATGTGCAGAACTCGGAGGTGCCGTGCGTTCGGTACTTGTATCGGTTGGATCATGAAGACGTACGACTACATCAACCGCGTTGATAAACGCTTCTGCTTAGCGATCTTCAAGGGTATGAAGATACAATCCCCTCTCGTTGCTATGCATCACCATGATCTTGCGTGTGCGTAGGAATTTTTTTTGAAATTACTACGTTCCCCAACAGTGGCATCAGAGCCTGGTTTTATGCGTAGATGTCATATGCACGAGTAGAACACAAGTGAGTTGTGGGCAATATAAGTCATACTGCTTACCAGCATGTCATACTTTGGTTCAGCGGCATTGTGAGATGAAGCGGCCCGGACCGACATTACGCGTACGCTTATGCGAGACTGGTTTCACCGCTACGAGCACTCGTTGCTTAAAGGTGACCGGCGGGTGTCTGTCTCTCTCACTTTAGTTGAACCGAGTGTGGCTACGCCCGGTCCTTGCGAAGGTTAAAACATCATCAACTTGACAAACTATCGTTGTGGTTTTGATGCGTAGGTAAGAACGGTTCTTGCTAAGCCCGTAGCAGCCACGTAAAATTTGCAACAACAAAGTAGAGGACGCCTAACTTGTTTTTGCAGGGCATGTTGTGATGTGATATGGTCAAGATGTGATGCTATATTTTATTGTATGAGATGATCATGTTTTGTAACCGAGTTATCGGCAACTGGCAGGAGCCATATGGTTGTCGCTTTATTGTATGAAATGCAAACGCCCTGTAATTGCTTTACTTTATCACTAAGCGGTAGCGATAGTCGTAGAAGCAATAGATGGCGTAACAACAACGATGATACAATGGAGATCAAGGTGTCGCGCTGGTGACGATGGTGATCATGACGATGCTTCGGAGATGGAGATCACAAGCACAAGATGATGATGGCCATATCATATCACTTATATTGATTGCATGTGATGTTTATCCTTTATGCATCTTATCTTGCTTTGACTGACGGTAGCATTTTAAGATGATCTCTCACTAAATTATCAAGAAGTGTTCTCCTTGAGTATGCACCGTTGCGAAAGTTCTTCGTGCTGAGACACCACGTGATGATCGGGTGTGATAGGCTCTACGTTCAAATACAACGGGTGCAAAACAGTTGAACACGCGGAATACTTAGGTTAAACTTGATGAGCCTAGCATATACAGATATGGCCTCGGAACACGGAGACCGAAAGGTCGAACGTGAATCATATAGTAGACATGATCAACATAGTGATGTTCACCATTGAAAACTAGTCCATCTCACGTGATGATCGGACATGGTTTAGTTGATTTGGATCACGTGATAACTTAGATGACTAGAGAGATGTCTGTCTAAGTGGGAGTTCTTAAGTAATATGATTAATTGAACTTAAATTTATCATGAACTTAGTCCTGGTAGTATTTTGCAAATTATGTTGTAGATCAATAGCTCGCGTTGTTGCTTTCATATGTTTATTTTGATATGTTCCTAGAGAAAACTGTGTTGAAAGATGTTAGTAGCAATGATGCGGATCGGATCCATGATCTGAGGTTTATCCTCATTGTTGCACAGAAGAATTATGTCTTTGATTCACCGCTAGGTGAAAAACCTATTGCAGGAGCAGATGTAGATGTTATGAACGTTTGGCTAGCTCAAAATGATGACTACTTGATAGTTTAGTGCACCATGCTTCAACGGCTAAGAATCGGGACTTCAAAGACGTTTTGAACGTCATGGACCATATGAGATGTTCCAGTTGTTGAAGTTAATATTTCCAGCAAATACCCGAATTGAGAGATATGAAGTCTCCAACAAGTTCTATAGCTAAAAGATGGAGGAGAATCGCTCAACTAGTGAGCATGTGCTCAGATTGTCTGGGTACTTCAATCGCTTGAATCAAGTGGGAATTAATCTTCCAGATAAGATAGTGATTGATAGAATTCTCTAGTCACCATCACTAAGTTACTAGAACTTCGTGATGAACTATAGTATGCAAGGGATGATGAAAACGATTCCCGAGCTCTTCGTGATGTTGAAATCGACGAAGGTAGAAATCAAGAAAGAGCATCAAGTGTTGATGATTGACAAGACCACTAGTTTCAAGAAAAGGGCAAAGGGAAAGAAAGGGAACTTCTAGTAGAATGACAAGCAAGTTGTCACTCCCGTGAGGAAACCCAAAACTGGACCAAAGCCTGAAACTGAGTGCTTCTACTGCAAAGGAAATGGTCACTGGAAGCGGAAATACCCTGAATATTTGGTGGATAAGAAGGATGGCAAATTGAACAAGGGTATATTTGATATACAGGTTATTGATGTGTGCCTTACTAGTGTTTATAGTAGCCCCTGAGTATTTGATACTTGTTCGATTGCTAAGATTAGTAACTCGAAACAGGAGTTACAGAATAAATAGAGACTAGTTGAAGGGGAAGTGACGATGAGTGTTGGAAGTAGTTCCAAGATTGATATGATCATCATCACACACTCCCTATATTTTCGAGATTCGTGTTAAACCTAAATAAATGTTATTTGGTGTTTGCGTTGAGCATAGATATGATAAGATCATGTTTATTGCGATACGATTATTCATCTAAGATAGAGAATAAATTGTTATTCTGTTTACATGAATAAAACCTTCTATGGTCATACACCCAATGGTGATGGTTTATTGAATCTTGATCATAGTGATACACATATTCATAATGTTGATGCCAAAAGATGCAAAGTTAATAATGATAGTGCAACTTATTTGTGGCACTGCCGTTTGGGTCATATCGGTGTAAAGCGCATGAAGAAACTCCATAAAGATGGATTTTCGGAATCACTTGGTTATGAATCATTTGATGCTTGTGAACCGTGCCTTTTGGGCAAGATGACTAAAACTCCGTTCTCCGGAACAATGGAACGAGCTACTGACTTATTGGAAATAATACATACCGATGTATGCGATCCAATGAGTGTTGATGCTCGTGGCAAGTATCATTATTTTCTGACCTTCACAAGATGATTTGAACAGATATGGGTATATCTACTTGATGAAACATAAGTCTGAAATAGTTGAAAGGTTCAAAGAATTTCAGAGTGAAGTGGAAAAATCATCGTAACAAGGAAATAAAGTTTCTATGATCTGATCATAGAGATGAATATTTGAGCTACGAGTTTGGCCTTCATTTTAAACAATGTGGAATAATTTCACAGCTCACGCCATATGGAACACCACAACGTAATGGTGTGTCCGAACGTTGTAACCGCACTTTATTGGATATGGTGTGATCTATGATGTATCTTACTGATTTACCACTATCATTTTGGGGTTATGCATTAGAGATAGCTGCATTCACTTTAAATAGGGCACCATCTAAATCTGTTGAGACGACACCGTATGAACTATGGTTTAGCAGTAAACCTAAGCTGTCATTTCTTAAAATTTGGAGTTGGCGATGCTTATGTGAAAAAGTTTTCAACCTGATAAGCTCGAACCCAAATCGGAGAAGTGCGTCTTCATAGAATACCCAAAGGAAACTGTTGGGTACACCTTCTATCACGGATCCGAAGGCAAAACCTTCGTTGCTAAGAATGGATCCTTTCTAGAGAAGGAGTTTCTCCCGAAAGAAGTGAGTGGGAGGAAAGTAGAGCTTGATAAGGTAATTTGTACCTTCTCCCGAATTGGAAAGTAGTTCATCACAGAAATCAGTTCTAGTGATTCCTACACCAATTAGTGAGGAAGCTAATGATGATGATCATGAAACTTCAGATTAAGTTACTACAAAACCTTGTAGGTCTTCCAAAGTACAGTCCGCACCAGTGTGGTACGGTAATCATGTTCTGGAAGTCATGTTACTGGACCATGATGAACCTACAAACTATGAGGAAGCGATGATGAACCTAGATTCCGCAAAATGGCTTGAGGCTATGAAATCTGAGATGGGATCCATGTATGAGAACAAAGTGTGGACTTTGGTGGAGTTGCCCGATGATCGGCAAGCCATATTATATAAATGGATCTTCAAGAGGAAGACAGACGCTGATAGTAGTGTTACTATCTACAAAGCTCGACTTGTCGCAAAAAGGTTTTCGACAAGTTCAAGGTGTTGACTACAATGAGTTTTTCTCAACTGTAGCGATGCTTAAGTCTGTCCGAATCATGTTAGAAAATGCCACATTTTATGAAATCTGGCAAATGGATGTCAAAACTGCATTCCTTAATGGTTTTCTTAAAGAAGAGTTGTATATGATGCAACCAGAAGGTTTTGTCAATCCTAAAGGTGCTAACAAAATGTGCAAGCTCCAGCGATCCATCTATGGACTGGTGCAAGCATCTCAGAGTTGGAATATACGCTTTGATAAGTTGATCAAAGCATATAGTTTTATACAGACTTGAGGTGAAGCCTGTATTTACAATAAAGTGAGTGGGAGCACTACCGCCTTTCTGATAAATATATGTGAGTAACATATTGTTGATCAGAAATGATGTAGAATTTTTCTGGAAAGCATAAAGGAGTACTTGAAAGGAGTTCTTTAAAAAGGGACCTCAGTAAAGCTACTTACATATTGAGCATCAAGATCTATTGAGATAGATCAAGACGCTTGATAAGTTTTTCAATAAGTACATACCTTGTCAGGTTTTTGAAGTAGTTCAAAATGGAACAGTCAAAGAAAGAGTTCTTGCCTGTGTTGCAAAGGTGTGAAATTGAGTAAGACTCAAATCCCGACCACGGCGGAAAATAGAAAAGAGAATGAAAGTTATTCCCTATGCCTCAGTCATAGGTTCTATAAAGTATGCTATGTATCAGACCTATTGTATACCTTGCTCTGAATTTGGCAAGGGAGTACAATAGTGATCTAGGAGTAGATCACTGGACATTGGTCAAGAATATCCTTAGTGAGGACTAAGGAAATATTTCTCGATTATGGAGGTGATAAAAGAGCCCGTCGTAAAGAGTTACATTGGTGCAAGCTTTTACAACGATCCAGATAACTCTAACTGTCAATCTGGACACATATTGAAAGTGGGAGCAATTAGCTAGAGTAGCTCCATGCAGAGCATTTTAGACATAGAATATTTGCAAAATGCATACTGTTGGGGATATAACTACTGAGTGTAAACCGGCCAGGAGGGCCCGGTTCACCCTCGACTATGTTGAAGCCCATGAAGATCGAGAAGATGGCGCTTTACTAATGAAGCTTAGAGGCCCGGAGCCCAAAGGCGGATTAGGGCCCATAGTGGTAAACCGCCATGACTATGTAACTTGTAATGTAAGTTAGGAAAGGAGAGACCGAGCCGGACACTTTGTATGAGTCGGCCTCGGGGCTCTGTAGACCGGCCGGGCGTCAACCTATGTATATAAAGGGACGACCTGGCGGCGGTTCAGGGACAAGAAACGACAACTCGAGACTCAGGCAAGCGTATTTGCTCCCTGGTCATCAAAATCCAATCAATCCCATCACAACTAGACATAGGCTTTTACCTTCATCGAAGGGGCCGAACTAGTATAAAACTCCCGTGTCCCTTGTCCGGTTTAACCCCTTCAAGCTAACCCGTTGCGATGGCTCCACGACTAAGTCCTTTCATGAGGACATCTGACGTGTTAATTCCACGACAGTTGGTGCCCACCGTGGGGCTATCGCACGATGGTTTCGAATTCTTGAAGAGCAGCTTTGAAGGACTCAAGGGGTACGTGGTTGGTCAGATGACCAAGATTCATCACGGCAAGCTCTACATCGACGATGAAGGATGGGGGCCCGAGGCCTGCTCAATCGAGTACGGGTACCGGGTCCCCTTTGGCGGAATTCATGTCTTCATCGGCAAGATCGGCGAACCGGACCCTGAGCCGGACATCTGCAACGACCTCGTCGAGATGGCTCAGTGTGCGAGTCCAGCCCGGGTTAAGCCGACCATGAAGCATGCGTTCGTAGGATGTGTCCATGGGATCGGATCTGAACCGGTGTCTGAAGGCGAAACGGCTGTTTATTCCGACGGCGAGTCATCCACTGGCGAGACCGAGTCCCTATACCATATTCATGATGGTGTGTTCGAAGGATATTTCGATGGCAACAGTATTCCGGACCTCCTTGAACCGCCAAGTCGGGTTGCTGTTTACATGGCTGGAACATAGCCCACTTTGCAGTCTTCATCTACAACGGCAATGAATACCGGATCAGCAGCCGCGGCAGGAGCCCCGGCGCACCAATCGGCTCAAGTCCTCTCCGGTTTGATGGATGCCTGGGCGACCTTGTTAACCACGGCAGTCACCCCGGAGACGCGGGATCAGCACAACACGGACATTGCGAAGCTGAAGGACCAAATAACACAGGCTAAGGAGGACCTGGCAACTGAGGATGATAGGAAGGCAGAAGAATGGGCCGCTTTGGATGCCCAGTCACAGAAGATACAGGCGCAGAATTATTGGCTCATGCTGGATCGGACCGCATCGGAAGATGTAATGCGAAGGAAGTACCGGTCTCGTCTGCCGTCGGTCTACGGAGGACTGAACCTATTTCAAACACCAGGCGCTGGGCCGAGCAATCCGGTAGCCCAAATCGGACTGATGCGCCTAGGACAGCTCCGGATCAACTACGGATAACGGAACCACCCTGACGACCCGATAACCCGCCGCAGTACGTGTCCACACTGCCGGGTCACTTCTCGAGTCCGCTGGATAACATGATTGCCGCAGCATCGCGCCTGGCAGCCATTCTGATGGAAGGCAATTCACTAGCAGCAATTAAAACACGGCGAGCTAGGGATCTTCTTCAAACCGCCGTGGTGCAGCAGCAGGCTTATTCCTATAGCCGGGATAGAATTCATTCAACCCCTCGTCCGAGCCCAAGCTATAGCAAGCACATGGATGAACCGGAAGTGTCTAGCAGTGCTAGGCATCGTAATGCTCAAGACGTGGTGGATAGTGGCAGAGCATGAAGGGAGGCCGCTTTGGGTCATCATCAACCCGCCCCGGTTCAGCCAGTGGCGTCAGTAGACCGAGGCACCGGACTTGCTTTCAGTTCTTGGGGAGTGCCGTGTCTTATTCCGGCTCTCCGTAATGTGCGTCTGCCCAAGGATTTCAAGGGTCCACATAAAGTGCCTAATTACACTGCGGATTAGCGACCTGAGGCATGGGTTGAGAGTTATGAGATGGCAATGGAGATGCTAGATGTGGATGAAGCGGCCTGTGCAAAGTACTTCACGATGATGTTGGAAGGGACAGCTCGTACTTGGTTGAAAAATTTACCAGCTAACTCCATCGAGTCATGGGATCAGTTGAAGGCCCGGTTTATAGCCAATTTCAAAGACACGTGCAAACAGCCCATGTCCATTATGGATCTGGATGCTTGTGTTCAAGGGGAGAACAACTCAACAACTCATTGGGTACACCGGGTTTCAGAAGTTTTGCATTCGTCCGACCGGATTAACGTTGGTCAAGCGATCATAACACTGGAGCGTAATTGCCGGTTTAAGTCACTGAAGATGAAGTTGGGACAGCTCAAGCGCCACTGCAATGACATGGGAACCCTCATGGCAGCCTTGGTCAAGTATGCCGATTCTGATAATATCAAGGATCCCGATTCTCATGAGGAGAAGCTGGAGAAGGGAAAGAAGAACGGCGGGGCAAAGGGACAACATCACAACCAAGGAGGCCATGGGAATAATGGTAAGCGCAAGGCAAATAATTCAGATCTTGTGGCTAACACCAATATGCAGCATCGTAAAGGTAAACCGCCCCAGCGCGATGGAGGGATGAATCTGGAACGTTTGATGAACCAGCCCTGCCCAAAGCATGGGACCAAAGAGGCCCCTTCCACGCATCTGTGGAAAGATTGTTATATCATGAAGGAGTTCAAGAATTCCGATGTTTTCCGGTATGATCACGGTCCATCGGGCAGTTCAGGTCTAGGTTTCCATGGTGGCGGCGGTTCAAGCTCTGGATTTCAGAATAATCAGGCAACTAGCATAACCAAGGGGGCAATGGCCAACAGAATAATCAAGGGAATCAGCAGCAATCAGGTTATCAAAGTCACCCCAAGTAGTTGAATGGTGGGCAATATCATGTGTTTACTACTAGCCTGTGTAAGCGAGATCAGAAGGTTCACAAAAGGGCAGTTAATGCTATTGAACCGACAGTGCCACACTATTTACGGTGGTCCGAGCAGCCCATTGTGTGGAGCAGAGAGGATCATCCGCCCCGGATTGACAATTCGGGTCAACTAGCTTTGGTGGTGGCACCTCATGTGGGAGGTTACAAGTTTACCAAAGTCCTGATGGATGGAGGGAGCAGTATCAACATCATGTACTATGAGACTTTTCGTCGCATGGGGTTGACAGACAAGAGTCTTAAACCGTCCAACACTGTATTTCATGGTGTAGTGCCAGGTAAATCGGCATATCCTGTTGGCAAGATTTCTTTGGAAGTGGTGTTTGTAGACAGCATGATTCCAGGTCTGAAAAGTTGACCTTCGAAGTGGTAAAAATTCAGAGCCCGTATCACACACTATTTGGACGGCTGGCTTACGCAAAATTCATGGCGAGGCCCTGTTATATCTATTTATAGCTCAAAATGTCGGGTCACAAGGGAACTATAACAATACATGGAAGTCGAAAGATCGCTTTGGATTGTGAGGAAGGTGATGCCGCTTACGCTGAATCGGTTTGTGCTATGGAGGAGCTGAAGTTTTATAAGGACAATGTTGATCCGGCAGACATGACTCCTTTGAAGAAGCCCACCACTGAGCATGACCCGACCCTGAAGTTCAAACCGGCTGATGAGACTAAACTTGTTGACTTTGTTCCTCGCGATTCATCCAAATAGTTTAGCATCAACACCAATCTGGATTCGGAATAGGAAAGCGCGCTCATCGAGTTCATCGGTGAGAACCGAGACATTTTTGCATGGAAGCCTTCTGACATGCCAGGTGTACCGAGGGAACTCGCTGAGCACACTCTCAATATTGATCCCAAGTTTAAACCGGTCAAGCAATTTCTTCGGCGGTTTAATGAGGAAAGACGCACGGCCATTGGTGAAGAGGTAGCCCGGCTGTTGGCTGCTGGGTTTATCATTGAAGTGTTTCACCCTGAGTGGTTGGCTAATCCGGTGCTCGTACTTAAGAAAAACGGCACTTGGCGTATGTGTGTGGACTACACAGATTTGAACAAGGCTTGTCCGGCAGATCCTTTTGCTCTCCCGCGTATCGATCAGATTATTGATGCGATGACGGGTTGTGAGCGCATGAGTTTCTTGGATGCTTATTCAGGTTATCATCGAATTAAGATGGCATTTAAGGACCAGGAGAAGACAGCCTTCATCACTCCCTTTGGAGCCTTCTGCTATGTTTCTATGCCCTTTGGGCTCAAGAGTGCCCATGCAACTTATCAGCGTTGTGTGCAAAATTGTCTTCACACGCAGATTGGGCGTAATGTTCATGTCTATGTGGATGATATTGTGGTAAAATCCAAGAAGAAGGAAACATTGATAGATGACCTCAAGGAAACGTTTGACAATCTTTGGGTTTACAAAATGATGCTTAATCTAGACAAGTGTGTTTTTGGTGTTCCAGCAGGCAAACTCTTAGGCTTTCTGGTGTCCAACAGAGGCATCGAGGCTAATCCGGTAAAAAATCAAAGCGATTACATCTTTGGCTAAACCGAAGTGTATCAATGATGTTCAGTGTCTGGCGGGTCGAATTGCCGCCCTTAGCCGGTTTATCAGCCGTTTGGGAGAGCAGGCGATTCCTTTATATCAGATGTTGAAAAAGACAGATGATTTCGTCTGGAGTGATGCAGCTGATGAGGCGTTTGAGGACTTAAAGCGGCAGTTGGTTGAACCACCGGTTCTTGCTGCTCTAGTTGACAAGGAGCCCTTATTATTATACGTGGCTGCTAATGCCCATGCTGTCAGCGTGGCGATTGTGGTAGAGCGCAAGGAGGCTGGTAATATCCGGTTCAACGGCCGGTTTACTACATCAGTGAAGTACTTATCGAGTCAAAGCAACGATATCCGCATTGGCAGAAGCTGGTTTATGGGGTTTTTATCGCAAGTCGGAAGCTCGAACAATACTTTCAAGGCCATCCCATTACAGTGGTCAGTTCAGCTCCTTTGGGCGATATAATTGAGAACAGGGAGGCGACTGGCCGGGTTGCAAAGTGGGCAATTGAGCTTGGCCCGCACAGATTGAAGTATATGCCTCGGACATCAATCAAGTCACATGCACTTGTTGACTTCATCAATGATTGGACCGTGTTACAAGCACCAGAGGACAAACCGGATAATACATATTGGACCATTCACTTTGATGGATCCAGGCAGTTGGAGGGCTCGGGGGCTGGAGTTGTTCTTACTTCCCCTCGAGGTGATAAAATTTGTTATGTTCTCCGCTTAATGTTTCCTTGTACTAACAATGCAGCTGAGTACGAGGCCTTACTCCACGGTCTCCGAGTGGCTAAGGAGATGAACTTAAGCCGGGTTCACTGTTTTGGCGACTCTGATCTGGTGGCTCGGCAAGTTTCTGGTACTTGGGATTCGAAGGACCCAGTAATGGCGGCTTACAGACGCGAGGTGGATATTGTGGCTGGTCTTTTTATGGGTTATCAGGTGGAGCACATTGACCGGCACAAAAACGAGGCAGCAGATGCTTTAAGCTGGCTAGGATCTCAGCATAAACCGGTACCACCCAATACCTTTTTAGATATCTTGCATAACCCGTCTGTTAAGTTGCCTACAGAGGAGGATTTAGCTGTTCCTGATCCGGAGGCCCAATTGGTGGCCTCTTTACACACTACTCCGGATTGGACGGTTCCATATTTGGCGTATTTAAACCGGAGTGAGTTACCAGATGATGAGGTTTTCGCTCGACAAATAATACGGCGGTCCAAGTCCATGGTTATTCACAATGGCGAGTTACACCATTGCAGTGTTTCAGGCGTTTTTCAATGTTGTATTTCCTCTGAAGAAGGACAAGAGATTCTACGTGAAATCCATGAAGGGGATTGTGGTCACCACGCCGGTTCAAAATCCCTGGTGGCATAAGCTTTTCGTCATGGGTTCTATTGTTTGACAGCTCATGCTGATGCGGAGGATCTGGTAAAGCGGTGTGACGCTTGACAAAAAATTTCATGTCGAGCTCACGTTCCGGCTCAGGAGCTACGGATGATTCATATCACTTGGCTGTTTGCCACTTGGGGGCTTGACATGGTGGGACCTTTTAAGCGCTCCCCGGATAAGAAGACCCACCTGTTGGTGGCGGTTGACAAGTTCACTAAATGGGTTGAAGCGGAGCCTGTCAGCAAGTGTGATGCAGCCACGATGGTTCAATTTCTCAAAAAGATCATTTTCCGTTTTGGGTTCCCACACAGCATCATCATAGATAATGGCACAAACCTTTCTAAAGGTGAGATGGAGGAGTTCTGCCAACGAGAGCACATCCGTCTTGATGTAGCGTCTGTGTCTCATCCCCAGTCCAATGGTCAAGCTGAGAGGGCGAATCAAGAGATCTTGAAGGGTATTAAGCCCAGGCTTATGGTTCCTTTGAAACGGACGCCGGGTTGTTGGGTGGACGAGTTACCATCTGTGTTATGGAGTATAAATACCACCCCAAACCGATCCACGGGTTATACACCTTTCTTCATGGTTTATGGGGCTGAGGCTGTCCTCCCAAGTGATATTCATCATGACTCACCCCGGGTTGCCAATTATGTTGAAGCGGACAGTGAGCAAGCGTGTCAAGAGGCGTTGAACCTGTTAGATGAGAAACAGGACATGGCCTTGGCTCGGTCGGCGGTTTATCAACAAGACCTGCGGCGTTATCACAGCCGACGGGTTAAAACACGAACCTTTCAAGAAGGCGACTTAGTGCTTCGGCTCATCCAGGATCAAACCGATATGCACAAGTTATTCCCACCTTGGGAAGGACCCTTTGTGGTCAGCAAAAATCTGCACAACAGATCTTACTACCTCATTGACGTTTGAGAAGACTCACGCAGTTCTGAGGAGGAGACCCGGCGGCCATGGAACATAGCTCTCCTTCGGCCTTACTACACCTGAGCCATAGGCTTCCTTATGTACATATTATGACAATATATATATATATATTATGATCAATATAATAAACCGGCATCCTTGCTAAAAGCAGGGCCTATGCCGTTCTTCCAAAATTTCTTGGTTACAAGGGGGCTTCTTTTCTCAAAGCGATGACTCACCTTATCCATTAAACCGGCTATCATGCCACAACATAGCGTGGGAGCTTCACACCCAAGGGGCCAAAGAGAATCTGGACGTTATGCACAACTCAAACTTAGGCACCCATTGAGCACAACTCACAAAGTCACTTGGGGGCTCTTTTGTGCAAAAGCCACAAAGAGCTTGAAGGGACCCTTGTAATTGGGTATCGACCCATGGCTTGGAAGCCTGGTGTATTCACCTAAAACCCCGGGTTAACCTGCCTTCATCAAGTAAGCCACTCCTATCCAGGTAATCCTGGCACGACCCGCCGAACATTTGACAAGTCAATCTTATACTGACCCTGAACTTGTCAAAGTTAAAACGACGATTGGTTAGTTGGAGGCCCATCTTAAAAGGCTTTGCAAAATGGTTTAACTCAGTGGCCTGGCAGCCCATGAAAAGCCTCGAATTTGGGCCTGACAGCCCTTGAAAAGCCTTGACTACATGATTTCTTATTTGTTTTTTTGCTAAGTTTTCACCTTTTTGAATTTGTCTTAAACCGGTGTTCTTTGACCCGATGTGGCTTTTCAGTCATATTGATAACCCGGTGTTTGTTAACCCAGCTTGGCTTTCAGCTATACGTTGTCAGACCATCTCATCAAACCGGTGTTTGTTAACCCGGCCTGGCTTTGACTATATGTCGCCAGTATGATCATCTGGTGTTCATATAACCCGGCATGACTTATTCATCCTATCGTTATAGGGTAAGGGTTTTGAAAGCTCAAAAATGTGGGTTTCCACCCTTATTAAGTAACTCCATATCACGGGTATGAGTTATTTCATATTTATTCCGCTTTGGTTATTAACCAGGCTTTATCTTGGGCACTTTGACCCGTCCAGCGGTAAACCGCCAGGACATCTTTTTTCAATGCAGACACAGGGATTGCATAATATATAAGCTAGCATTGAAATCGGCATGGCGGATCAAGCAAAGTATATCCCAGTGCACGATGGCATCAGATAAAAGTATTTTAACTAGCCTATTACAAGGCGCTTTATAGCCCAAAATACGGAATTGTTCTTTCCACAGAGCACAGTTTATGAAGCATCAATCAGATTGTCGGATCAGGCCTCATCACCATGTTGACGTGAAGTGGATGGATAATCTAGCGTCGGTTCAGCCTCCTCCTCCTCATCCAGTAGCTGGAAGTCAGTGGTGGTCCAGTCAATCCAGGTTAAAGCCTGAAAGACAACCTCTTCACTTATAAGTTCAGCCGGATCAATGTCAGGCGCATAAGTGTGCTTACGGATTGGCGGGATAAGATTTTGCACTTCTAGCATGATAGTGTCAACCCATTTGTTGTTGGCATCATAAAAGGACTGGTGAACCATCAAGTTTGCTTCTTCTGCCAATTGACTCGCTAGAGGACGCATCTCCCTTGTCATAGCTTTGAGGGTGTCATTGTCAAACTCTGCCCCGTTCTCTTGTTCACTGGGGAAGCCCTTGGCAATATCCACAGGATCAAGGTCAGCTATCCATGATTTGGCTTGGGTAAGTGCCAACAAGCGTCGGCCCTGGCAGCAGATCGATTCATCTCTTCTACCTGTGTCGGCATTACGGATAACTTTGCTAGAGTATCCTTGATCAAAGTGGGGACCGGATTGTAGTATGAAGCTGCACAGATAACCGGTTTTGCACCGGTATATAGTTGTTCAATCAGAGTGTACGCTGCCTTAAGCTTCATCCGCATATCAGAACCCAGATGAGCAATGCGGCCACCTACAATGGTTTAAGAATTCCATGTTAAACCGGCAAATTACAAACATAGTCATTCAAAGAAGTCTTGGCAAAACTACTTACCAAATACTGCAGAAGTCATTGCATTCACTTGGCGCTTCAACCCAGTTAGCTCTTCCACCACCGGTTTAAGAGCTGATTCGGCATCTTCCGCCCGCTTCAGCAATGCATTTTTCTCCGTCTCCCAATTGGCACGCTCTGTCTGGAACCCTTCTTTGAGTTGCTCCATGGCGGCCAAAGCGGCTTTAAGCTCATCTTTTGCCTTGGACGTTTCTGCTTGTTGGGTCTTGATGTTCTCTTGAAGATCGGCAATTTGAGTGCCTTGGCGATTTATGTCAGCCTGTCACAAACAGAGGAGGAGCATGTAAATATTGTCAAAGTCCCAAGCATATAACAAGTTATACACTCGACACTTGGGGGCTAATGCGGATTGCTTCTTTACTACTAAGTGTTTAAAGTCCCAAGGATCAATACAAGTTTTAATCTTGGCACTTGGGGGCTAATGTGCGTTTGATCCAAAAAATACAAAAATCCAACAAGGTACAGTATGGAATATAAAAGTCCCGGTTTGTCTTTGCAAGACAAACCGGCCCTTGGGGGCTATGAAGTCAGTGTTCTTTATCTTTAAAGACCCGGTTTATCTTTCAAAGATAAACCGGCCCTTGGGGGCTACAATACAAGGAATGGACAGAATAAAGATGGTGTTTTGAAAATTACCTCATAGCGTTCCTTCGTCAGATTCACCAAACCGGCTTCATAATCTCGGCTGGTGTAAAGCCGGTTCAAGAATCCGGAATGAAGGTCTTGAGCAGAAAGATCAACATAGTCTGAAAAATCGGTCTTCCCCTTCCCCTTGCTCATAGCAGCAAATTCGTCCTTGGCAGTGTGCTTTGATAAAGCAACTGGATTGCTGGGGGCGGTATAAGCAGTACCAGTGACAATAACGTCATCATCATCCTTGGCTGGGCTCGGTGGATTGACCTTGTCTTTGGTCGGGCTTGGTGGTTTGATAGCAGGGCTTGGCGGATTAGCAGCTGAACCCAGCGGATCAGCAATTGGACTTGGAGGCGTGGCATGTGGACTTGATGTTTCAATATGTATTTCCGGATCGGCCTCCGGCGGATTGGCATCAGCAGCTGGATCTTGTGGAGCAGACTCATCCATGATATTATCAGGATCTTCACCAGCATTATCCAGGGTCTTCTCCGGTTCAACATCGTCAGAGGGACCGCTGGTCTTGGCTTTCTTGCTCAATTGAGCCTTAGCACTGCAACATCAAAATAAAGATCTGTATGATAAACCGATGCATGAAGAAGCAGATCGAAAAGCAATATACTTACCCAGCGACGGTCTTGAGGGGAGGCAGCTGTGTGGTTGATGAACCGCCAGACGAGTTAGAAGACGCCGGGTAATTTGGATCAGACGGATTAAGTGGGTATCGGAAGAAACCCTTCAAAGTATAACGTTTTTCGGTAGAACAAATAACCTCTGGACGACGCTTCCGGATTGGAGTATCCGGTAAACCGGAAGAAGTGACTTGCTGGCCACTATGTCGGGTTGTACGGCGCTCTTCAGGTTGCTATTTCTTTAAAGAAAATTTTGGATCCAAATAAGCAAGAGGGTGAGAGCGTTTCACTTTCCGAACTGCACGGCGAAACCTTTGAACCGGCACAAGATCTGAATCAGAGGAGAGAGAGATTACCTCAACATGGTCTCCACGGCTGACCTCCACATCATCCTGATGATAGTCGTTGTTAATAAGATGTATGAAAAAGAATCCAAGGGAATCAAGTTCTACCTCTTGATCCGAATCTTCAGCATCTTCGTGCGGATCAGCAGCTTCGCTGGTCTTCTTCTTGGTTGATTTCTTGACAGCTTTACTCTTGGCACGAGGAGCTCTGGTCGTTTTCTCTGAAGCCTTCTTTTTCCAAAAGGAGATGTTGGCCTGGAAAGATAAACAAAGGATTATTAGAACAATGTTAAAGCGGAGGCGGATCAAGAAAATACAAGGTTAAAAGACTTACTGCTGGCGGTTTGTTGGCGGCGTAAAAAGGAGCCAGCCCGGTTTGACTGCATATGGCGATGGGTTCATCTAACATCTTCTTTACTGATTCGGTGAATTCGTCATTGGTTACCTCTATCTCAGTAAACTGTTGAGGATCGTTGGAGTTGTCGGTGTACTCATGCATTAATCCGGAGCGGCGACTTAAGGGCAGGATGTGCCATTTAACCCAGCAGCGGACAAGATCAACGCCAGTTAATCCATTGGCCATGACAGCCCGGAGCTTGGCGAGTTGAGGGGCATAAGTTTGCCTCTCTCTGGCAGTTAATCGTTTAGGTAACGGGTGGCCATTGCTAAGCCGATGAGGGCGGTAACCCGGCAAGGGATTCTCTTCAGTAGGGGCAGTGTTTTGATAGTAGAACCAACTTTGGTTCCCGTCTTTGGGATGACTATGGTGTGATGCATGTGGGAAATCAACCTCCTTCCTCTTCTGGATTGATACCCCGCCAAGTTCTGTGTTAGGGCCATCAGAAAACTCAGTTCGGTGGTTTAATTGGAAGAAGTCCCGGAACAGCTCGACAGATGGTTCCTCTTGAAGGTAAACTTCACAAAATACTTGAAAGTTGCATATATTTGATACAGATTTGGGCCAATGTCTTCGGATGGAGTTGAAAGCTCGCAAGGACATCCCGGAAATTTTTTGATCCGGGAGGGCTGAAGCCCCGGTCTAAGTGCTGCATAAAAACAATAACTTCGCCATCCTGAGGCTCAGGAGGGCACTCAGGGCCAGGAACTCGCCAGTGAAGGACATTTTTTGATGCTAAAGCGCCCATCACTACATATCCATTGATCTGTGTTTCTGTGATCCGGGACGGAACCCAGTTGCAAGGAGCGAATTGCTTGGTCATCTTGAACAGCAAACTGTAAAGGTAAAATGAAGGCCGGTTTACGATTGACGGTTCAAGAAGTATTAGTTGGTGTTAAACCAGAAAATTTGATCAAGGCATATGTGTGAGATAAACTGGAAGCTGCTATTCAGATCAAACTATGGTTTAAGGCGAGGGCTAATGATAGGTGGCGGATTACCGACTGCTAAAAGTTTAAACCGCCCTTAGGTGGAGGAGACAGAGATGAAAATTTGCTAAGTGTTGGCAGAAACAGGTTCCACACAAGGCTGAAATTTATTTGGATCTACCATGCTTCAGTAAAGAAAAATTACTGCGACTTATAATGGCATTAAGCAAGAACAGAGAAGGTCGTACACTACACAAAAGAAAGGGAAGATCTACTAGTACTAAAAATGGATGCAGAGTAACTACCGCACGAGATTTGCGCTACTATTGGATCAAAGCAACCATGGCAGAAGGAAAAACGAAGAATTAAGAAGGAAAAATGAAGAACTGTACAGACGAACTCGTGAACCCTAGCACAGATCTAAAGATGCAGGAGAGAGGAAACTTACCAGTGTAGATCTACTGCGAAGGGATGCGGCGAACTCTGGTCCATTTCAGGTTGATGCAGCGGCCTTTGTCGATGCAGTTCTCAAGGGTTGAGGGTGGCGGCGGAGCTTCAGAGATCGGGCGTCGCGAGGAAGAAGAAGGCATGGAAGGGGAAGAAAGAAAAGGACCCTCGGACTTTATTTATAAGGAGAAAAGGATAAAGGGCAGGCGCAAGAATCGAGGAGCCCGAAGCGGCAGAGAGGGCGCGCCTGTCGCCTCGATTTTCGAGATATCATTAAATGAGGGGACTCTTTTTAATCTTTTTTATGCAGAGATGATGTCATGATGGGCCGTTGCTGTATCCAGAGGATGACGTCACGGCGGTTTAACAAAGTGTACAGGAAGTGAACATGGCGGTTTACGAGAATATAAGGAGATGTTTACGAGATTTATTTGAGTGTTGAAGATTGACATGAACAGGTTCAAATCAATCTGGGGCCTAATGTTGGGGATATAACTACTGAGTGTAAACCGGCCAAGAGGGCCCGATTCACCCTCGACTATGTTGAAGCCCATGAAGATCCAGAAGATGGCGCTTTACTAATGAAGCTTAGAGGCCCGGAGCCCAAAGGAGGATTAGGGCCCGTAGTGGTAAACCGACATGACTATGTAACTTGTAATGTAAGTTAGGAAAGGAGAGAATGAGTTGTACACTTTTTATGAGTCGGCCTCGGGGCTCTGTAGACCGGCCGGGTGTCAACATATGTATATAAAGGGACGACCCGGTGGTGGTTCAGGGACAAGAAACGACAACTCGAGACTCAGGCAAGCGTATTTGCTCCCTAGTCATCGAAACCCAATCAATCCCATCACAACTAGACGTAGGCTTTTACCTTCATCGAAGGGGCCGAACTAGTATAAAACTCACGTGTCCCTTGTCCGGTTTAACCCCTTCAAGCTAACCCGTTGTGATGGCTCCATGACTAAGTCCTTTCCTGAGGACATCTGACGTGTTAATTCCACGACACATACGGCTCTGAATATGACAGACCCGTTGACTAAGCTTCTCTCACGAGCAAAACATGATCACACCTTAGTACTCTTTGGGTGTTAATCACATAGAAATGTGAACTAGATTATTGACTCTAGTAAACCCTTTGGGTGTTGGTCACATGACGATGTGAACTATGGGTGTTAATCATATACAGATATGAATATTGATGTTAAATCACATGGCGATGTGAACTAGATTATTGACTCTAGTGCAAGTGGGAGACTGAAGGAAATATTCCCTAGAGGCAATAATAAAGTTATTATTTATTTCCTCGTATCATGATAAATGTTTATTATTCATGCTAGAATTGTATTAACCGGAAACATGATACATGTGTGAATACATAGACAAACTTAATGTCACTAGTATGCCTCTACTTGACTAGCTCATTAATCAAAGATGGTTATGTTTCCTAACCATAGACATGAGTTGTCATTTGATTAACGGGATCACATCATTAGGAGAATGATGTGATTGACATGACCCATTCCGTTAGCTTAGCACTTGATCGTTTAGTATGTTGCTATTGCCTTCTTCATGACTTATACATGTTCCTATGACTATGAGATTATGCAACTCCCGTTTACCGGAGGAACACTTTGTGTGCTACCAAACGTCACAACATAACTGGGTGATTATAAAGGAGCTCTACAGGTGTCTCCAAAGGTACATGTTGAGTTGGCGTATTTTGAGATTAGGATTTGTCACTCCGATTGTCAGAGAGGTATCTCTGGGCCCTCTCGGTAATGCACATCACTATAAGCCTTGCAAGAAATGTAGTTAAAGAGTTAGTTACGGAATGATGCATTACGTAACGAGTAAAGATACTTGCCGGTAACGAGATTGAACTAGGTATTGAGATACCGACGATCGAATCTCGGGCAAGTAACATACCGATGACAAAGGGAACAACGTATGTTGTTATGCGGTTTGACCGATAAAGATCTTCGTAGAATATGTGGGAGCCAATATGGGCATCCATGTCCCGCTATTGGTTATTGACCGGAAACGTGTCTCGATCATGTCTACATAGTTCTCGAACTCGTAGGGTCCGCATGCTTAACGTTTCATTGACGATATAGTATTATATGAGTTATGTATGTTGGTAAATGAATGTTGTTCGGAGTCCCGGATGAGATCATGGACATGACAAGGAACTCCGGAATGGTCCGGAGATAAAGTTTGATATATGGGATAATAGTGTTTGATCTTCGGAAGGGTTCTGGAATTCACCAGAAGGGGTTCCAGATGTTTCCCAAAATGTTTGGGTACGCGAACACGTTATTTGGGCCAAAGGGGAAAGCCCACAAGGTTTTTGGAGAGCGCAAAAGGAAGTTTTGCGGAGTCCGGGGGCCTGACGCCAGGGTCCCTGACATCTGGGTCCAGACGCCGGGAACCTTGGCGTCTGGCCCTGGAGTCCGAGAAGGACTCTTGCCTTTCGGGTGAAACCGACTTTGTGGATGCTTTTACTCCAAGTTTCGACCCCAAGGCTCAACATATAAATAGAGGGGCAAGGCTAGCACCAAAGACACATCAAGAAACACCAAGCCGTGTGCTGGCAACCCCGTCCCCTCTAGTTTATCCTCCGTCATAGTTTCCGTAGTGCTTAGGCGAAGCCCTGCGGAGATTGTTCTTCACCAACACCGTCACCACGCCGTCGTGCTGCCGGAACTCATCTACTACTTCGCTTGTCTTGCTAGATCGAGAAGGCGAGGACTTCATCGAGCTGAACGTGTGCAGAACTCGGAGGTGTCGTGCGTTCGGTACTTGGATCGGTCGGATCCTGAAGACGTACGACTACATCAACCGCGTTGATAAACGCTTCCGCTTAGCGATCTTCAAGGGTATGAAGATACACTCCCCTCTCGTTGCTATGCATCACCATGATCTTGCGTGTCCGTAGGATTTTTTTTGAAATTACTAGGTTCCCCAACAATTTCTTCGGACCTGTAATTTTCCGGGGTGCCGAATACCACATCGAGTGTGATTTTTCCTGCACACGGCGCTTCCCGACTAGGAATGATTCCCCTGAAGGTGGTGTCGCTTTGCTCAATGCGGCCTTTATCAATTTCCATATTGTTGAGCGTTTCTTCATAGATAAAGTTTAATCCGCTTCCGCCGTCCATGAGTACTTTGGTGAGCTGCAAAACGTCCACGATTGGGCTAAGGACCAGAGCGACCGGTGCCCGGACAGTCTGGAATCGAGGTTCATCACTGGCATTGAAAGTTATAGAAGTGTCGTTCCAGGGGTTTATCTTTGCCATATGGCAAATTTCAGCGGAGCTTCGATGAGCTCGCTTGTGCCTATTGTTTGAGGCGAAAGTCCCGAAGACTGTTAATACCGTATTGTGTTCGTTGGCGGGATGTTGTTCTGCTTTATGGCTTGCAAGAAGATCCTCGCCACTTTTTGCAACCTGCCGAAGTATCCAACATGCTCTAAGGCTATGAGTTGGTGTTATGTCCGGAGTGCTGTGGAGTTTACATGGTCCATTGAGCCATTCTTCCAATACGGTTCCCCGCCCCAGGGTGGGCTTTGGTTTCTTGGGAATTGGATCGGCTGATTTATGAGAGTTCGCCCGCTTAGTTCGGACAAAGGTTTTGGTGAGAGCCGTACTATCCCAAAATTCTGTTCGGGTTTTCCAGGCACTTTCCATCGCACAGTACTTCTGTACTATGGTTGCCAAGTCCGCAAAGTGTACTATGTCACGGTGGCTTATAGCATTAAGGATTCCTTTGTTCGTGCAGTTTTTGCAGAAGAGTCAGACTACGTCCTCCTCGCGGCAATCCTTGACCTTGATTAACACAAGGAGGAATCTGGCCCAGTAGCGATGTACTGTCTCCTGGGGCTCTTGCCTGATGCGGGAGAGACGGTTTAAGTCCTGGTGGGTGTTGTTAGCTGAATCCGAATTCTGATCCGATCTAGCACCCAGGGGCATGGGAGGTTCCGAGTCTGACAGTTCGGGATCCAGAGTGTTGCCCAATCTCTTAGGCCCAATGCCCGATTCTAAGTCCGGGACCCGGGTCATGTTTTCCTTTGAGCAGGTGTTCGGCTCACGGAGTTCGGTGATCTGCGCATAATTCATCCTCAAAGTTGACGGGCAATCCGTGTGTGGTTCCTCCACTAATGCTATCTCATGGGTGGCCGGCGGGGATCTGATGTCCCTTTGGTCGGGTTTAAACCCGATCCGGTCAAAGTCTGTAGCGACTCCTAGAGCGGCGATGCGATCCAAGAGCGCATTAAGGAAGGAGAGATCCACCGGATCTATCTGTTCGGCGAGTTCTGAACTGACACGAAGGTTATGCTTGATGACCCGAGAGGCCATCGTCGGCGCACCCGCCGATGGGGCAGCCATGATAAAGCCGCCAAGTCGGAGAGTTTGGCCTACAGCCAGAGCTCCCCCCGAGGTAATGTTGTCCTTGACGATGAGATGAGCCATCGAGCCTTGTGACGATGACACGGAGGAACTCTCAAGGAAAGCACCAATGTCGGTGTCAAAACCGGCGGATCTCGGGTAGGGGGTCCCGATCTGTGCGTCTTAGGCTGATGGTAATAGGAAGCAAGGGACACAGTGTTTACCCAGGTTCGGGCCCTCTCGATGGAGGTAAAACCCTACTTCCTGCTTGATTAATATTGAAGATATGAGTAGTACAAGAGTAGATCTACCACGAGATCATAGAGGCTAAACCCTAAGAGCTAGCCTATGATGGTATGATTGTAATCGTGATCGGCCTTCTAAGGACCAACCTCTCCGGTTTATATAGACAATGGAGGGGGCTAGGGTTTACATGGAGTCGGTTACAAGGAAGGAAACACAATATCCAGATCGCCAAGCTTGTTTTCCACGCAAAGGAGGGTCCCATCCAAACACGGGCCGAAGTCTTGAGTCTTGTATCTTCACGCTTCAATAGTCCGGATGATGTATACAGTCCAGCTGTCCGGATACCCCTTAATGCAGGACTCCCTCAGCTCCCACATGTTCCACGATGAACTCATCCGATGAACCACGATGTCGAGGATTCAAGTAATCCCATATAAAATTTCCTTTGTCAATCGGTACGTTACTTGCCCGAGATTCGATCGTGGTATCCCAATACCTCGTTCAATCTCATTACCAGCACACTTTACTCGTTCCGTAATGCATGATCCCATTACCAACTACTTAGTCACATTGAGCTCATTATGATGATGCATTACCGAGTGGGCCCAGTGATACCTCTCCATCATACAGAGTGACAAATCCCAGTCTCGATTTGTGCCAACCCAACAGACACTTTCGGAGATACCTGTAGTGCACCTTTATAGCCACCTAGTTACGTTGTGACGTTTGGTACACCCAAAGCATCTATGGTATCCGGGAGTTGCACGATCTCATGGTCTAAGGAAATGATACTTGACATTACAAAAGCTTTAGCAAACGAACTACATGATCTTGTGCTTTGCTTAGGATTGGGTCTGGTCCATCACATCATTCTCCTAATAATGTGATCCCGTTATCAATGACATCCAATGTCCATAGTCAGGAAACCATGACCATCTGTTGATCAACAAGCTAGTCAACTAGATGCTCACTAGGGACTTGTTGTGGTCTATGTATTGACACATGTATTACGGTTTCTGGTCAATACAAGTATAGCATGAACAACACACAATTATCATGAACAAGGAAATATAATAATAATCATTTTATTATTGCCTCTAGGGCATATTTCCAACAGTCTCACACTTGCACTAGAGTCAATAATCTAGTTACATTGTGATGAACGAACACCCATAGAGTTCTGGTGTTGATCATGTTTCGCTCGTGGAAGAGGTTTAGTCAACAGATCTGCGACATTGAGATCCGTATGCACTTTACAAATATCTATGTCTCCATCTTGAACATTTTCACGAATGGAGTTGAAGCGACGCTTGATGTGCCTGGTCTTCTTGTGAAACCTGGGCTCCTTGGCAAGGGCAATAGCTCCAGTGTTGTCACAGAAGAGAGTCATCGGGCCCGACGCATTTGGAATAACTCCTTGGTCGGTAATGAACTCCTTCATCCAGATTGCTTCATGTGCTGCCTCTGAGGCTGCCATGTACTCCGCTTCACATGTAGATCCCGCCATGACGCTTTGCTTGCAACTACACCAGCTTACTGCCCCACCATTCAAAATATACACGTATCCGGTTTGTGACTTGGAGTCATCCAGATCTATGTCGAAGCTAGCATCGATGTAACCCATTACGATGATCTCTTCGTCACCTCCATAAACGAGAAACATATCCTTAGTCATTTTCAGGTACTTCAGGATATTCTTGACCGCTGTCCAGTGTTCCATGCCGGGATTACTTTGGTACCTTCCTACCAAACTTACAACAAGGTTTACATTAGGTCTGGTACACAGCATGGCATACATAATAGACCCTATGGCTGAGGCATAGGGGATGACACTCATCTTTTCTCTATCTTCTGCCATGGTCGGGCTTTGAGCCGAGCTCAATTTCACACCTTGCCATACAGGCAAGAACCCCTTCTTGAATTGATCCATACTGAACTTCTTCAATATCTTATCAAGGTATGTGCTTTGTGAAAGACCTATGAGGCGTCCCGATCTGTCTCTATAGATCTTGATGCCTAATATGTAAGCAGCTTCTCCAAGGTCCTTCATTGAAAAACACTTATTCAAGTAGGCTTTTATCCTTTCCAAAAGTTCTATATCATTTCCCATCAATAGTATGTCATCCACATATAATATGAGAAATGCTACAGAGCTCCCACTCACTTTCTTGTAAACGCAGGCTTCTCCGTAAGTCTGCATAAACCCAAATGCTTTGATCATTTCATCAAAGCGAATGTTCCAACTCCGAGATGCTTGCACCAGCCCATAGATGGAGCACTGGAGCTTGCATACCTTGTTACCATTCTTAGGGTCGACAAAACCTTCCGGCTGCATCATATACAATTCTTCCTTAAGGAAGCCGTTAAGCAATGCCGTTTTGATGTCCATTTGCCATATCTCATAATCATAAAATGCAGCAATTGCTAACATGATTAGAACGGACTTCAGCTTCGCTACAGGTGAGAAGGTCTCATCGTAGTCAACCCCTTGAACTTGTCGATAACCCTTAGCGAGAGGCCGAGATTTATAGATGGTAACATTACCATCCGCGTCCGTCTTCTTGTTAAAGATCCATTTATTTTCTATCGCTCGCCGATCATCGGGCAAGTCTGTCAAAGTCCATACTTTGTTTTCATACATGGATCCTATCTTGGATTGCATGGCTTCAAGCCATTTGTTGGAATCTGGGCCCGCCATCGCTTCTTCATAGTTCGAAGGTTCACCGTTGTCTACCAACATGATTTCCAGGACAGGGTTGCCATACCATTCTGGTGTGGAACGTGTCCTTGTGGACCTACGAAGTTCAGTAGCAACTTGATCCGAAGTACCTTGATCATCATCATTAACTTCCTCTCTAGTCGGTGCAGGCACCACAAGAACATCTTCCTGAGCTGCGCTATTTTCCGGTTCAAGAGGCAGTACTTCATCAAGTTCTACTTTCCTCCCACTTACTTCTTTCGAGAGAAACTCTTTCTCCAGAAAGGACCCGTTCTTGGCAACAAAGATCTTGCCTTCGGATCTGAGGTAGAAGGTATACCCAATGGTTCCCTTAGGGTATCCTATGAAGACACATTTTTCCGACTTGGGTTCGAGCTTTTCAGGTTGAAGTTTCTTGACATAAGCATCACATCCCCAAACTTTTAGAAACGACAGCTTAGGTTTCTTCCCAAACCATAATTCGTACAGTGTCGTCTCAACGGATTTAGACGGTGCCCTATTTAAAGTGAATGTATCTGTCTCTAAAGCGTATCGCCAAAATGATAGCGGTAAATTGGTAAGAGACATCATAGATCGCACCATATCTAATAGAGTGCGATTACGACGTTTGGATACACCGTTGCGCTGAGGTGTTCCAGGCGGCGTGAGTTGTGAAACAATTCCACATTTCCTTAAGTGCGTACCAAATTCGTGACTCAAATATTCTCCCCCACGATCTGATCGTAAGAACTTTATTTTTCTATCACGTTGATTCTCTACCTCATTCTGAAATTCCCTGAACTTTTCAAAGGTCTTAGACTTGTGTTTCATCAAGTAGACATACCCATATCTACTTAAGTCATCAGTGAGGGTGAGAACACAACGATAGCCTCCGCGAGCCTCAACGCTCATTGGACCGCACACATTAGTATGTATGATTTCTAATAAGTTGGTTGCTCGCTCCATTGTTCCGGAGAACGGGGTCTTGGTCATTTTTCCCATGAGGCTTGGTTCGCATATGTCAAATGATTCGTAATCAAGAGACTCCAAAAGTCCATCTGCATGGAGTTTCTTCATGCGCTTGACACCAATGTGACCAAGGCGGCAGTGCCACAAGTATGTGGGACTATCATTATCAACCTTACATCTTTTTGTATTCACACTATGAATATGTGTAACATCACGTTCGAGATTCATCAAGAATAAACCATTGACCAGTGGGGCATGACCATAAAACATATCTCTCATATAAATAGAACAACCATTATTCTCAGATTTAAATGATTAGCCATCTCGTATTAAACGAGATCCAGATACAATGTTCATGCTCAAAGCTGGCACTAAATAACAATTATTGAGGTTTGAAACTAATCTCGTAGGTAAATGTAGAGGTAGCGTGCCGACGGCGATCACATCGACCCTGGAACCATTCCCGATGTGCATCGTCACCTCGTCCTTCGCCAGTCTCCGCTTATTCCGCAGCTCCTGTTTTGAGTTACAAATATGAGAAACCGCACCGGTATCAAATACCCAGGAGCTACTACGAGCACTGGTAAGGTACACATCAATAACATGTATATCACATATACCTTTGGTGTTGCCGGCCTTCTTGTCCGCTAAGTACTTGGGGCAGTTCCGCTTCCAGTGTCTGTTTCCCTTGCAATAAAAGCACTCAGTCTCAGGTTTGGGTCCATGCTTTGGCTTCTTCCCGGCAACTGGCTTACCGGGCGCACAACTCCCTTGCCGTCCTTCTTGAAGTTCTTCTTACCCTTGCCTTTCTTGAAACTAGTGGTTTTATTGACCATCAACACTTGATGTTCCTTTTTGATCTCCACCTCCGCTGATTTCAGCATTGAATATACCTCAGGAATGGTTTTCACCATCCCCTGCATATTGAAATTCATCACAAAGCTCTTGTAGCTAGGTGGAAGCGACTGGAGGATTCTGTCGATGACCGTGTCATCCGGGAGATTAACTCCCAGCTGAGATAAGTGGTTGTGCAACCCAGACATCTTGAGTATGTGCTCGCTGACATAACCATTCTCCTCCATTTTACAACTGTAGAACTTGTCGGAGACTTCATATCTCTCGACACGGGCATGAGCTTGGAAAACCATTTTCAGCTCTTGGAACATCTCATATGCTCCGTGCTGCTCAAAACACTTTTGGAGCCCGGTTCTAAGCTTTAAAGAATGCCGCACTGAACCAGGGAGTAATCATCACTACGCGACTGCCAGGCGTTCATAACGTCTTGAGTTGCTGGGAAAACGGGTGCTTCACCTAGTGGTGCATCTAGGACATATGCTTTCTTGGCAGCTATGAGGATGATCCTCAAGTTCCGGACCCAGTCCGTATAGTTGCTACCATCGTCTTTGAGCTCGGTTTTCTCTAGGAACGCGTTGAAGTTGAGGGCAACATTAGCGTGGGCCATTTGATCTACAAGACATATTGCAAAGATTTTAGACTAAGTTCATGATAATTAAGTTCATCTAATCAAATTATTTAATGAACTCCCACTCAGATAGACATCCCTCTAGTCATCTAAGCGATTCATGATCCGAGTCAACTAGGCCGTGTCCGATCATCACGTGAGATGGACTAGTCATCATCGGTGAAAATCTTCATGTTGATTGTATCTGCTATACGACTCATGTTCGACCTTTCGGTCTCTTGCGTTCCGAGGCCATGTCTATACATGCTAGGCTCATCAAGTCAATCTAAGTGTTTTGCATGTGTAAATCTGGCTTACACCCATTGTATGCAAACGTTAGAATCTATCACACCCGATCATCACGTGGTGCTTCGAAACAACGAACCTTCGCAACGGCGCACAGTTAGGGGGAACACTTTCTTGAAATTTTATGAGGGATCATCTTATTTATGCTAGCGTCATTCTAAGCAAATAAGATGCAAAACATGATAAACATCACATGCAATCAAATAGTGACATGATATGACCAATATCATTTTGCTCCTTTTGATCACCATCTTCGGGGCGCCATGATCATCATCGTCACCGGCATGACACCATGATCTCCATCATCGTGTCTTCATGAAGTTGTCTCGCCAACTATTACTTCTACTACTATGGCTAACAGTTTAGAAATAAAGTAAAGTAATTACATGGCATTATTCAATGACACGCAGGTCATACAATAAATTAAGACAACTCCTATGGCTACTGCCGGTTGTCATACTCATTGACATGCAAGTCGTGATTACTATTACAAGAACATGATCAATCTCATACATCACATATATATCATTCATCACATCCTTTTGGCCATATCACATCACACGGCATATGCTGCAAGAACAAGTTAGACGTCCTCTAATGTTGTTGCAATTTTTTTACGTGGCTGCTATAGGTTTCTAGCAAGAATGTTTCTTACTTACGCCAAAACCACAACGTGATATGCCAATTGCTATTTACCCTTCATAAGGACCCTTTTCATTGAATCTGATCCGACTAAAATGGGAGAGACAGACACCCGCTAGCCACCTTATGCAACTAGTGCATGTCAGTCTATGGAACATGTCTCATGTAAGCGTACGTGTAAGGTCGGTCCGGGCCGCTTCATCCCACGATGCCGCCGAATCAAGATAAGACTAGTAGTGGCAAGTAAATTGACAAAATCGACGCCCACAACAACTTGTCTTCTACTCGTGCATAGAAACTACGCATAGACCTAGCTCATGATGCCACTGTTGGGGATCGTTGCAGAAATTAAAAAAATTCTACGCATCACCAAGATCAATCTATGGAGTGACTAGCAACGAGAGAGAGGGGAGTGCATCATCATACCCTTGAAGATCGCGAGTCGGAAGCGTTACAAGAACGCGGATGAAGGAGTCGTACTCGTAGCGATTCAGATCGCGGTGGATTCCGATCTAAGCGCTGAACAACGGCACCTCCGCGTTCAACACACGTGCAACCCGGTGACGTCTCCCGCGCCTTGATCCAGCAAGGAGGAGGGAGAGGCTGAGGAAGAAGGCTCCAGCAACAGCACGACGGCCTGGTGGTGATGGAGTGGCAGTTCTCCAGCAGGGCTTCGCCAAGCTCACGTGGAGGAGCAGAGGTGTTGGGGAGGGGAGGGGTTGCGCCTTGGATGTGGTGCTGCACCCCTCCCTCCACCCCTCTATTTATAGGGAGAAGGGGTAAGGGGGTCGGCCCCTCTAGATGAGATCTAGAGGGGGGGCGGTGGCCAAGGGGGATGGGGCTTGCCCCCCAAGCAAGGGGGCGC